>NC_135986.1:7946949-7984104 GCF_053455715.1 Rhinoraja longicauda
TATCTCTCTGATGCTTCCCTCTCCCCCTTTTGCCAACCCACTCGCTCTGAACTCACCTCTCTCCTCATTTTCGCACTCTCCCTTTGATAGTTCACCCCCCCTCCACCTCTTCTTTCGTCTTCTCTACCTCTCCCTTTTATCTTTGTACGATCTATTTCTCTATCCATTTCCCCAACCCTCCATCACTTGCCATCACTTCTCTTTCCAACGCCTTTCTTGGCAAGTGCCGTTAAATCGGTTAGCCACCATGGGATGTAACAGTTGTCCCTATACCCCTTCCCTCACGCTCGAGCAGCCGTTCCAGGTGAGACAGATGTTCACCTGCACCTCCTCTAATCTCATCTACTGCATGTGGTGTTCCAGATATGGCCTCCTTTACATCGGCGTGGTGAAATGGAGACTCGGCGACCGTTTTTTGTCGAACACTTACCCTCGTTGTGCTAAGGCTTGCCGGATCTCCCCGTTGCTAGCCATTGTAACCCCCCTCGCACACTGACCTTTCTGTCCTGGGCCTCCACCAGCGCCAGAGAGGTTACATTAAAACAGAAAGAACGCCTCTTCATAGTCCGCTTGGGAACCTTGCAACCTAATGGTATGAACATTAGCAAATGTCAGGTAACTAACGTGCAACTCCCCTCTTTTCCCTCGCTCTTTCTCTTGCTTCACGCGGACTCTCACCTGTTCATCCACCTCCATCTCCACCTTCAACCGATATTCCCTCCTCTCTCTGTATAATTCCAACCTGCTCAATCCTTATCTCCCAACTTTTATCTTTTAACCTCTGGTCTCAACCACCTAACTATAAAAACGGTATTCACCCACTCATCATTCAACTCGCTTTGTCCTGCTGTTCCAGCCTTCTCCACCTTCCCACCAGAATCAGTCTGAAGAAGGGTCTCGAACCGAACTTCACCCATCCATGTCCTTGGCAGGCTTAGCTAGTTCGGCCTGCCCTCTACAACTCTCACCAACTTCGACAGATGCACCATATAAAGTATTTTATCAAGATGCATCACAGCTTGGTTTGCGAACAGCTCCATGCAACAACGCAAGAAATTGCTGCGAATTGTCCAAATCATCACACAAAGCAACCTCCCATTTATTGACTCAATTTATAAACCACGCTACCTCGGCAAGGCCAGCAGCATAATCAAGGACGAGTCGCACCCTTGCCACTCCTGCTTCTCCTCTGTCCCATCAGGCAAAATGTATAGAAGTGTGAAAATGCACACCTCCAGTATCAGGGACAGCGTCTTCCCAGCTGTTATCAGGCAACGGAATCATCCAACCACAAACAGAAAGCAGTGCTTAACTACGATCTACCTCATTGGTGACCCTCGGACGATCCTCGATCGGATTTTGCAGGCTTTACCTTCCACTGAACGTTATCCCCCTTATCATGTATCTATACTCTGTAAATGGCTCGACTGTAATAATGTATTTTGTTTCCACTGACTGGGTAGCACGCAACAAAATCTTTTCACGGTACCTCGGTACACGTGATCATAAACTGCACTGAACTGACATACTCAACTAGATTTCTCCAGAGGTGCAGCCTGACTCGCATTGGATATTGATTGTGTGTGACCGTGTGAGTGTGCGAGTCCGTGCAAGAGTGTGTTAGCACGTGTGTGCGAGTGTGAATGTGTTAGACTGTGCAAATGAGTCGGTGTGTGTGCGTATGCGTTAGTGTATGCGGTTGAAGGAATTTCAATGATTCAGTGATACCTTATTATCACGTACCCAGGTAGAGTGAAATGCTTAGTTTTGCAGACAACCCGGTAACATCATGCAGCATACCTCACCTAGGCAGTACAAAAGCGTCGCCACATTTTGACGCCGGTAAAGTTACAAACGTTGGCCGTACAAACTATCTCCTGCCTGCCGCCGCACCGCGGGTCGCCCCTTCGTTCTCGGCGGCCTTCCTCGCTCTCCGACGGTCTCTGCGGTTCCCGCGGATCCCACCTCGCTCCCGAGGCGCGGTTCCCATCGCCATCCGCGATGGGCGAGCCGGGCCGACCGGGCCGACTGAAGGGCTTGGCCCCGGTCACCGGGAACACCCCGACCACGCTGCGCTGCGCTGCGCTGCTCGCCGCGAACATCCAAGGAAACACTCAATCCCAAAATGTGCACGTGTGAATGCGGGTCTGCGTGTGAGAGAGCGGTAGAGTATGTAAGAGTGCCTATATTTGTGTGTGTGTGTGTGTGTGTGTGTGTGTGTGTGTGTGTGTGTGTGTGTCTGTGCGAGTGTGTGAGTGTGCGTGTGAGTGTGTGAGCATTAGTAAGTGTGGATGCAAGTGCGATTGAATGTATCTGTGTCTCTGAGTGGGAGAGTGCATGTGGGTTTGTGAAGGACAGTGTTTGCGTCTGTGCGTGTGTGTGGCTGTTTGTGAGAATGTTAGAGAATATGTGGGATGTGAGTTTGTCAGAGTGTTTGTGTATGTAATTCTTTGATAGTGTGTGTGTGTGTGTGTGTGTGTGTGTGTGTGTGTGTGTGTGTGTGTGCGTGCGTGTGTGTGTGTGTGTGTGTGTGGGAGAGTATATGATGGTGTTGTCAGAGAATGTGTTCGTGTGTAAGTATGTGCGAATGAGTGCGTGTCTCTTCGTGCTAGTGCGTGTGAATATCTGTTAGTGTGAGTGCATGTGTACGTGTGATTGTATGTGAGAATGTGTGAGAGTATATTTGATTGTTTGTGATTGCATTTGAGAGATTGTGTGTGTCTTCGTGCGCGGGTATGTGTGTGTGCGTGTTTGACTATGTTTGAGGGTGTGAACATGTGTGTTTGTAATGATGTAATGTCATACTGTGGGATTTAATGACGACGTGACACACTGTGGGGCATTACTGATGGAGTGACACACTGTGCAGTGGAACTGATGGAGTGACACAATGTATGGTAGTAATGGTGGATTAACACACTGTGGGTTGGTACAGATGGAGTGACACACTTTGGAGTTGTATTGATGAAGTGACACACTGCGCAGTAGTACTGATGGAGTTACACACTGTGCAGTGCACTGATGGAGTGACACAATGTGGGGGTAGTACTGATGGAGTGACACAATGTGGGGGTAGTACTGATGGAGTGACACAATATGGGGGTAGCACTGATGGAGTGACACAATGTGCTGTGTTGTTGTTGTTCGTCCTTCGGGTTCGAAGTTGACCATGACTTCACTTTCAGTTGAAGGATTGGTAACTGTGGGTCCTGAAGTGACTGGTGAGGCCAATCCGGGCCCGGAAGGCACGCCCGCACGTAGGATACAAGTGGATGGGTGCTGCGGTGGAAGTGGAGGTAGCCCGGGCCTTGCGCGCGGGCGTTTCCTCTGGACCTCTGCAGTGCGTCTGTTCTCTGCTGCACGGGCTCCTGTGGTGAGCTTGCTACGCCAGGTTGGACGGTCCAGAGCAAGAGACTCCCAAGTGCTGAGGTTGATGTTCAAGTCTTTGAGGGACACTTTGAGGCAGTCCTTAAACCGTTTCTTCTGTCCTCCTACTGAGCACTTGCCCTGACACAGTTCTCCATACAGAGGCTGTTTTGGCGGTCGACTCTCGGGCATTCTGACGACATGGCCTGCCCATCTGGCTTGAGCTTTCCGTAGGAGGGTGTGGACGGTGGGAATTCCGACCCGTTCCAAGACCTCTGTGTCGGGAATTTTGTCCTGCCACCTGATGTGAAGGAGTCTGCGTAGGCAGTTCAAGTGAAAGTGGTTGATCTATTTGGCATGTCTGCTGTAGACAGTCCAGGTCTCACTGGCATAGAGAAGAGTGGTGAGTACCACTGCATGGTAGACCTTCGGCTTGGTGGTAAGGCTGAGTCCTCTCCGTTCCCAAACATTCTCACGGAGTCGCCCAAAGACAGCGCTGGCCTTGGCAATCCTGTCGTTGACCTCAGCGTCAATGTTAACCACTCGCGAGAGTGTACTACCCAGAGAGGTAAAGTTATCAACTGCCTGTAGATTCTGCCCATTCACCGTGATGTGTGGTTCCTGGTAGGGATTTCCAGGCGCGGGCTGGTACATAACTTCAGTCTTTTTGGTGCTAATTGGGAGACCAAAGTTGTCACAGGCCTGTGAGAAGCAGTCCATTTCATGCTGCATCTTCTGCTCTGTGCTGGCGTTGAGTGCGCAGTCATCAGCAAATAAGAAATCTCTGATGATGGTCTCCTTCACCTTTGTAACAGCTTGCAGGCGCCTGAGGTTGAACAGCCTGCTGTCAGTCCTGTATCTGATGTGTATTCCATCCTGGCAGTCACGGAAGGCATCAGTCAGCATGGCAGAGAAGACCATGCTGAAGAGTGTAGGGGCAATCACACATCCTTGCTTCACGCCGTTTGTCACTGGAAAGGCTCCCGATTCGTCTCCATCATCGAGCACTTTCACCATCATGCAGTCATGGAACTGCCGGACAATCGTGATGAACTTGCTGGGACAGCCAACCTTCTGCATTATCTTCCACAAGCCATCTCTGCTGACAGTGTCGAAGGCCTTTGTCAGATCGATGAAGGTCACGAGCAGGTCGCTGTGATGCTCCTGGCATTTTTCCTGGAGTTGGCGTGCAGCAAAGATCATGTCGACAGTTCCACGTCCAGCACGGAAACCGCACTGGCTTTCTGGAAGGAGACCCTGCTCAAGGTGTTGAATGAGACGGTTGAGCAGGATGCGAGCCAAGATCTTCCCAGTTATGGATAGGAGGGAGATGCCTCGATGATTGTCGCAAGACTGGCGGTTGCCTTTCCTCTTGTAGATGTGGACTATGCTGGCATCTTTCAGCTGTTGTGGGACCTTCCCTTCATTCCACATGGACTGGAAGAGTACAGTCACCTTCTGCATCATGACAGGGCCTCCTGCTTTGTACAGTTCAGCAGGAATTGCATCTGATACAGGTGCTTTGCCACAGGAAAGTTGCTTGATGGCCTTTGTGACTTCTTCTTCTGTCGGGAGGTTGTCAAGGTCCTGGTTGATCTCCATCTGAGGTAGGCGAATGATGGCCTCGTCGTTGATATTACCAGGGCGATTGAGGACCTGGTTGAAATGTTCAGCACATCTCTCCAGAATTTGCTTCTTCTCTGCCAGCAACTGGGTCCCGTCTGCATTGAGGAAGGGAGAGGAGCCAGAGGACTGGGGTCCATACACAGCCTTCAATGCGTCGTAGAAACGCCTGGTGTCGTGACTGTCTGCGTAGCCCTGGATTTGCGATGCACTGAACACTTTGTGTTTCTCTGATAGCAGCGCCTGTATCTCTTTATCGTTCTCGTCGAACCAGTTCTGGTTGCTGCGGGAAGCTGGCCCGAGGTGTTCGAGGGCGATGGAGTACATTGCATCTCTGAATGCCACCCACTCTTCGTCAGTGATGTCCTGGTCATCATGGGGTGTGTCCACCAGGTTGCCATCAAGGTCTCTGGAAATTTCTTCTGCAACTTTGCTGCTCTTCAGCTAGGAAACGCTGAGCCTCGCCATATGCTATTTAAGCCAAATAGTGGATGGGGGGTGGGGGGGTCTTTCAGATCGGTTGGAAAATGGTGTAGTTAAAGGGAAAGAGAGTATAGGAATAACTAAGCAACACCCCAGAATTAATGGGACAGAAAGTTCACGAAGCCATAGGAGAGAATGGCCAAGTGTAATAGGAATCAGTGTGGAAGCTGAGATGAGCAATGGATTAAATCTACTATGTATGAATGCGCAAAGTATAAGAAGTAAAGTGGATGAGCTTGAGGCTCAGTTAGAGATTGGTAGTTATGGCATTGTGGGGATTACAGAGACGTGGCAGCAGGAGGATCAGGACTGGGAACTGACTATTCAGGGTTATACGTCCCATAAAAAGGACTGGTAGGAGGTCAGAGGAGATGGAGTAACTCTGTTGGTGAGGGATGGAATTCAGACCCTTGCGAGGCGTGACTTTGGGACTGACGACGTCGAGTCACTGTGGATAGAGTTGAGGAATTATAAAGGTAAGAAGACACTAATGGAAGTTATGTACAGACCCCCAAACAGTAACCTGGATATACGGTGTAAGTTGCAGCTGGGGTTAAAATTGGCATGTAACAAAGGCGACGTCACTGTAGTTAACGGGGATTTTAATATGCAGGTAGACTGGGAAAATCAGGTTGGTTCTGGACCCCAAGAAAGGGAGTTTGGAGAGTGCCTCCGAGATGGATTCTTAGAGCAGCTTGTACTGGAGCCTACCAGAGAGAAGGCAATTCTGGATTTAGTGTTGTCCAATGAACCAGATTTAATAAGGGAACTCAAGGTAAAGGAACCGCTTGGAGGTAGTGCCCATAATATGATTAGTTTTCATCTGAAATTTGAGAGGGAAACGGTTAAACCAGGAATGTCAGTGTTGCAGTTGAACAAAGGGGAATATGACAGCATGAGAGAGGAGCTGGCCAAGGTCGAATGGAAAAGGGACCTAGCAAGAATGACGGTGGAACAGGAATGGCAGGAATTTCTGTGCACAATTCAGATGCAGGGTCATTTCATTCGAAAGAGAAAGAAAGATTCCAAGGGGAGTAAGAGGCAACCGTTGCTGACAAGGGAAGTGAGAGATGGAATAAAACTAAAAGAAAAGATGTATAAGATAGCAAAGGGAAGTGGGAAGCCAGAGGAATGGCAACTTTCAAATGACAACGGAATATAGCAAAAAGGGCAATACGGGGTGAAAATATGAGGCACGGAGCGAAGTTGGCCTAGAATATATATAAGGAAATAAAAGCTTCTTTAGGCATGTTAAGAGAAAACAATTAATAAAGACAAATGTTGGTCCGTTGAAGGCAGAAACGGGTGAAATTATAATGGATAACAAGGAAATGGCGGGAGAGTTGAACAGGTACTTCGGATCTGTCTTCCCTCCGGAAGACACAAATAATCTGCCAGATGTACTAGTGGACAGAGGATCAAGGGAGACAGAGGAACTGAAAGAAATTTGCATTAAGAGAGAAATAGTATTGCGTCGACTGATGGGACTGAAGGCTGATAAATCCCCAGGGCCTGATGGTCTGCACCCGAGGGTACTCAAGTAGGTGGCTCAAGAAATCGTGGACGTATTGGTGATCATTTTCCAATGTTCAATCAGGTCTTCCCTCAATCTCCGGTCTTCCTGAAAAAATAATCCAAGTTTGCCCAAACTCTCCCTGTGGCTCATACCCTCTAATCCCGGAATTTTCTAAGTGTATTTATGCATATGGAAAAATCAACAAGAAAGGTTACACAAAACCGACACAGAATGCTGGAGTAACTCAGCGGGAAAGGCAGAACCTCTGGATAGAAAGGATGGTTGACGTTTAGGGTCGAGACCCTTCTTCAGGCTGAGCTTCGTCTGAAGATGGATCTGAACCCGATCCTGGGGGGTATTGGAGGTTGGGAGGAGCAGAGAGTGGGGGTGGGAGGGAAAGTGGGACTGGGGAGGAGGACAGCTGGGGGGAAGGGGAATGGTGGTGAGGGGAGGAGAAAGTGGGGCTGGGAGGGAGTGAGGGAGGGAGGGACGGAGGAAGGTGGGCGGGGGGGAAGTTGACAGTGAGAGTGAAAGGAGGGGAAGGGTGGGAGGAGGAGAGACGGGTGTGGGGGGAAGGGAGTTGGTGGTGGCAGGTAGGGGGAAAGGGCGACTGTGGGGATCAGGAGAGAGTGGGGGTGGGGAAGAGGGGAGAGAGGTGGGAGGGAGGGGGACAGTGAGAATGCGGGTGGGGAGAGTGGGTGGAGGGTAGGGGTGGGAGGGGGATGAGGGTGGGGGGAGACAGTGGGGGAGGCGGGGTGGATGAGGAGGGGTGAAGGAGATAGGGGGTGGGGGAGAGTGAGATTGGGGCTGGGGGAGAGAGAGTGGGGTTGGGGGAGGAGAGAATATGCGGGGTGGGGGAGGATAGAGTGGGGGAACGGGGGGTGGGGGAAGGAGAGAGTGGGGGAACGGGGGTGGGGAGGAGAGAGTGGGAGAAAGGGGGGCTGGGGAGAGTGAAAGTGGGGCTGAGGGAGGAGAGAATGGGGGGGGGTGGGGGGAGGGGAAATTGGTGGAAAGGGGAGGGTGGGGAGAGTGCGAGTGGGGGTGGGAGGGAGAGTGGGACTAGGGAGGAGGGCAGGGTGGGTTGGGGAGGAGGGGTGGTGGTGGGGGAGAAGGGTGGTGGGGAGAATGCGAGTGGGGCTGGGAGGGAGAGTGGGACTGGGGAGGAGGGAAGAGTGGGACTGGGGAGGATGGGTGGTGGTGGGGAGAAGGGCCGATGGGGTCAGGGAAGATGGGAGAGTGGGGGGTGGGGGGACAAGGGTGATGGAGTAGGGGGTTGAGGGTGCTACACAAATACAGGAGAGGCTTTGGGTCCAGAGCTCATCGGTCACACCCTCTCCCCTTCCGTGTACCGCCTTTAATTGCGCTCCCCCTACCCTGGAGGAGCACGGTACCACAGTGAAGGAGAAATTTGATGGCCGCTGGCAGGACGGTGTCAGTGTCTCCCCCACCCCATTCCCCCCTCATCACCGACCCCTCCCCTCCCCACCCACCCCCCCCCCCCCCCCACTCCCCTCCTCTCGCCCCCATTGAGATTCTTTTTTTGTTTTGAACAGACACTTTATTTTAAAGGGAAAAACGCGATTTCCGCAGGTTACAATGGTAACCCTATGAAGAACGGGCTAGTATAAAATATATTCCTTTATTCGTCCCACACCGGGGAAGTAAAGTTCAGTTTAGTTTATTGAGTTGAGCCCAATGAGTCCACGCCACCAGCGATTCTCGCACACTCACACTACCCTACACAAACTTTGAACAAGTGTTAGTCTCACCCCATTGTCACAACCATATTCATAATCATATTAGTACTTTATTAGCCAGGTAGGTTTTGCAACCAACGAGGAATTTGATTTGCCATACAGTAATACCAATAAAGAGCAACAAGACAACCGAATTAACTTTTAAAATTAACATCTACACAGCGACCCCACCCCTCCCTCCATTCCTCACTGTGATGGAAGGCAAAAAAGTTTAAGATTCTACCCTTCTTTGTTTTCACGCGCTCGGGGCATTAGAACCTTCTGTTGTCGGGGCGATCTTGGCTCCCGCAGCCGACGGTCGAGATCTCCGCATCGGGGAATGAAGCTCCCGCATCGCGGTGGGCGGGGGGATGGGCGATCGTCCCCTCTGTCGGGGCTAGTTGAACCTCGTGTGGCTTGGAGCTTCCCGACATCAGTCTCTACCTGAGACTGCAAGCCCTCGATGTTGAAATCCGCAGGCCGTGGCTGAAGCGTCGATCCGAGGCAACGGATCGCAGGCTCCGATGGTACATCCACGGCCCCGCGGTGTGGCTCAAAATCAGTCTCGAGCAAGGCCGCCATCTCCACGATGTTAGGACGCAGAGCGACCGGAGACCCGATCCGGGAAACAATCGCATCTCCAGCAAGGTGACAATAGACAATAGACAATAGACAATAGGTGCAGGAGTAGGCCATTCAGCCCTTCGAGCCAGCACCGCCATTCAATGCGATCATGGCTGATCACTCTCAATCAGTACCCCGTTCCTGCCTTCTCCCCATACCCCCTCACTCCGCTATCCTTAAGAGCTCTATCCAGCTCTCTCTTGAAAGCATCCGACGAAATGGCCTCCACTGCCTTCTGAGGCAGAGAATTCCACACCTTCACCACTCTCTGACTGAAAAAGTTCTTCCTCATCTCCGTTCTAAATGGCCTACCCCTTATTCTTAAACTGTGGCCCCTTGTTCTGGACTCCCCCAACATTGGGAACATGTTTCCTGCCTCTAATGTGTCCAATCCCCTAATTATCTTATATGTTTCAATAAGATCCCCCCTCATCCTTCTAAATTCCAGTGTATATAAGCCTAATTGCTCCAGCCTTTCAACATACGACAGTCCCGCCATTCCGGGAATCATCCGGGAGAGATTGATAAAATGTTTCCCCCTCCCCCCTCCCCCAGCCGCACATAAAACACACCAGAGAACATTAACACATGTTAAAACACACTAAAAAATTAAATAAAAAAGACGAAAAGACAGACAGACTGTTGGCAAGGCTGCCTTCGCTGACGCCGTATTCTCACCGTATGTCAATTGTCTTTATTAAGGTTTCATTTAGAGATACATCGTGGAAATAGGTCCTTCGGCCCACTGAGTTCGCGTCGACCAGCGATCACCCCGTACACTATCCTACACCTATAAATTATCCTACCTATTGTGTAAACCTATCCAACTGCTGCTGCTCCACCGTGCCACAGAAGCTACTTTCTACATTTTACAGGAATAAATAATAGCCTTGTCTTGGTTCCGTTCAACTACACTCCTTTGCAACCATCTGATTTCAATATCCGCCTGAGAAAATATCCCAAACAGTAACTGGTGGAACAGGTCACGGACTGGAAAGGTCACCTTATCTGATAAACGGCAATTGCCAAGTCCTTGATGAAGTAAATGATAAAATGTTGAACAATGCATGACGGCAAAGCATTTCCCAGAGGTTGAAGCGTTCAGGTTCACAGTATCGGAGGGGGAGCAGGAGGAGCAGTCCATGTATTCAAAGACCTGACCCACCCACCCGAGTCCTTCTTTCTTTCAATGCTCCCATTGCGAGAATGGTACAGAGTTTGGAAAGACGCACCACCAGACTCAAGAACAGCTTCCTTTCCTCTGCTACCAGGTTTCTAATCGATCCGTCTATAATCCAGGGCACTGTCCGGCTCACCTCTATCACATTCAGGACATTGGTCTTTGTCTTTGGTTCTTTCATAAGCTAGATACAGTCCGATGCATCTTTACTCCGTTTTGAATATTGTACCCTGTTTATGGAACTGATGTGCTACATGCTAACTGCTTGATTAGTGAATTAATTGATTTGGACGCGTGTCAGGGGTTATAGAGGGAATGATAGATGAATCTTGATTGAATAGCAGATTAGATTCGATGGGTCGTATGGCCTGATTCTGCTCATATAACGTATGAATTTATGAGCTATTTTCTGCACTCTATATTTTCGCTCTAGTTTGACGATTGTATTTGTGTATGAAATAACTGATCTGTTTGGTTAGCATGCAAAAAAATACTTTTCACTGTACCTTTCTACAAGTGACACCAATAAACCTAATACTTAACAAATCATAATTTTTCAGGAAACCGGAGGACAAGTAGGAAATCCACACAGGTCACAGGGAGAGCGTGCAAACTCCACACACACAGACACACGCAGCACCCGAGGTCACGATCGAACCCAGGTCTTTGTCGCTGTAAGGCAGCGGCTCTACCAGCTGCTTTACTGTACCGTCCATAAAGATATGGAACGGTTCTCTAATTTGTGCGTCATCCTTGCGTAGGGGCCACGTTAATCTTGTCTGCATTGTTCCAAATTTAGTAGATGTGCTAGCAAAGTGAGCAATTAGCCTTTCGAGTGACAGTGTTGAAGACAGAGCAGGAACCGGTGTGTTTTTTAAGAGATAGGCGTGGAAACGTCTGTATGGAGTTTGTACGTTCTCCCCGTGACCTGCGTGGGTTTTCTCCGAGATCTTCGGTTTCTTCCCACACTCCAAAGACGTGCAGGTTTGTAGGTTAATTGACTGGGTAAATGTAAAAATTGTCCCTATTGTGTGTAGGATGGTGTTAATGTGCGTGGATCGCTGGGCGGCGCGGACTCGGTGGGCCGAAGGGCCTGTTTCTGCGCTGTATCTCAAAAGAAAAAAGAAAAAAAAGTAACAGCCCGTTTGGCCCATCTAGTCCTGGCCGACCAGCGATCCCTGTCCACAATCGTACAAAACTTACAATTTCACCGAAACCAATTACTCTACAAATCTTTGAACTTGTGCGAGGAAACCGGAGAAAACCCATGCAGGTCACAGGGAGTCCAGGAAGAAACTGTCTATACTCGTGTATCTACAGTCTATACTGTCTAGACTCGTTTCTACACATTTTAACCAAGGCCACTGCTTATAGTTTCCTTTATCATCGTTACTTTTTTTGCATATTTTTAATTCATTTGTTCTCTATTTCTCTACATCACCGTCTATACCTCTCGTTTCCCTTTCCCCTAACTCTCAGTCCGAAGAAGGATCTCGACTCGAAATGTCAGCTATTCCTTTTCTCCGGAGATGGTGTCTGACCCGTTGAATTACTCCAGCTGCTGGCGACTATCTTCGGTCACAGGGAGAATGCACATAATCTGGACAGACAGCACCCACAGTCTGGATCGAACCAAGTAGACTCAAAATGATGGAGTAACTCCGCGGGGCAGGCAACATCTCTGGAGAGAAACAATGAGTGGTGTTTCGGGTCAAGACCCTTCTTCAGACTGAGAGGCAGGGGAGGGGGGAGATTAGAGATATGGAAGGGTAGGGTATGAAAACTAAAATGAGAGGGGATCTTATCGAAACGTATAAGATTATTAAGGGTATAAGAAAATAACTGCAGATGCTGGTACAAATCGATTTATTCACAAAATGCTGGAGTAACTCAGCAGGTCAGGCAGCATCTCGGGAGAGAAGGAATGGGTGACGTTTCGTGTCGAGACCCTTCTTCAGACTGATGTCAGGGGGGCGGGACAAAGGAAGGATATAGGTGGAGACAGGAAGATAGAGGGAGATCTGGGAAGGGGGAGGGAAAGGGAGGGACAGAGGGACTATTTAAAGTTGGAGAAGTCGACATGCATACCACTGGGCTGCAAACTGCCCAGGCGAAATATGAGGTGCTGTTCCTCCAATTACCGGTGGGCCTCACTATGGCACTGGAGGAGGCCCATGACAGAAAGGTCAGACTGGGAATGGGAGGGGCAGTTGAAGTGCTCGGCCACCGGGAGATCAGTTTTGTTAATGCGGACCGAGCGCAGGTGTTCAGCGAAGCGGGGTTGGACACGTTAGAGGCAGGAAACATGTTCCCAATATTGGTAAGTCCCGAACCAGGGGCCACAGTTTAAGAATAAGGGGTAGGCCATTTAGAATGGAGATGAGGAAAAACTTTTTCAGTCAGAGAGTTGTGAATCTGTGGAATTCTCTGCCTCAGAAGGCAGTGGAGGCCAATTCTCTGAATGCATTCAAGAGAGAGCTAGATAGAGCTCTTAAGGATGGCGGAGTCATGGGGTATGGGGAGAAAGCAGGAACGGGGTACCGTTTGAGAATGATCAGCCATGATCACATTGAATGGCGGTGCTGGCTCGAAGGGCCGAATGGCCTCCTCCTGCACCTATTGCCTATTGTCTAAAACGATCTATCAAAGCAGATGATGCCAGTTATCTGGCGCTGTAAGGCATCAACTCTCCCGCTGCGTGACTGTGTCACCAAGGTGTACTACAGCTTGAATTATGTGTTCCTGTTATCTAGAAGGCCCAGAACAAAGTGGAGAGTTGGTGAGATCGTATCTGCTGCTGATGTGGGCCAACTGAAGCAGATCCAGGTCACTTCTGGGGGAAGAGATGACTCACATCATAACCAACCTGCTGAAGCGTTTTATTAAGTGCTACCAGGCAATAATTATTGAGGCAGGTATTGATGCTCTAAGTGTGGTTTAGTTTAGAAATACGGTATGGACACAGGCCCTTCGGTCCACCAACTCCACACTAACCATCGATCACCCCTTCACACTGTTTCTACGTAACCCACTTTTGCATCCAGTCCTTGCACACTATGGGGAGATTTTACGGAGGGCCAATTAACCTTTCAACCCGCACGTTTTTGGGACGAGGGACCACACCGGAGTACCCGGTGGTAACCCACGTGTTCAGCGGGACAACCTGCAGACTCCACACAAACAGACAGACAGACAGAAACCCAGGTCGCTGGTGCGGTGAGGCAGCGGCTCTACCAGCTGCGCCACTCTGCTGCCAACCCCTCTTCTTGGGAACCAAAACGATAGATACCCTTTGGAAGCAAATGGGAACCGCAGACTGCAGAAGCGAGAGGTTGCAAATGTCCCTGAATACAGCAGCCAGTTGATCCGCACAGTGCTTTAGCGCTCGGGGAGGTACACTGTCTGGGCCGGACTCTTTGCGTGCATTCACCCTCCTGAACGTTGATTTGACGTGGTGTCAGACACCGATATCACCGTGTCAGGGGCAGTGGGGCATTGTGGAGTCATAGCTTCATACAGCATGGAAACTTGCCCACACCGATCAATATGCCCCATGTAGACTCGTCCCACCTCCCTACGTTTGGCCCATATCCCTCTAAACCTGTCCTAATTATGTATCTGTCTAAATATTTCTGAAACGTTGCAACAGTACCTGCCTCGACTACCTCCTCCGGCAGCTCATTGATCAGCCACCACCCTTTATGTGAAAAAGGTTACCCTTTATGTTCCGAGACCGCACCTGGAGTACTGTGTGCAGTTTTGGTCTCCAAATTTGAGGAAGGATATTCTTGCTATGGAGGGCGTGCAGCATAGGTTCACTAGGTTAATTCCCGGAGTGGTGGGACTGTCGTATGTTGAAAGGCTGGAGCGATTGGGCTTGTATACACTGGAATTTAGAAGGATGAGGGGGGATCTTATTGAAACATATAAGATAATTAGGGGATTGGACACATTAGAGGCAGGAAACATGTTCCCAATGTTGGGGGAGTCCAGAACAAGGGGCCACAGTTTAAGAATAAGGGGTAGGCCATTTAGAACGGAGATGAGGAAGAACTTTTTCAGTCAGAGAGTGGTGAAGGTGTGGAATTCTCTGCCTCAGAAGGCAGTGGAGGCCAGTTCGTTGGATGCTTTCAAGAGAAAGCTGGATAGAGATCTTAAGGATAGCGGAGTGAGGGGGTATGGGGAGAACGCAGGAACGGGGTACTGATTGAGAGTGATCAGCCATGATCGCATTGAATGGCGGTGCTGGCTCGAAGGGCTGAATGGCCTACTCCTGCACCTATTGTCTATTGTCTACAACTTTCCCCACTAACCTAAAACCTAAATCCTTTGGTTCTCGGTGCACCTGCACTGCGCAAGAGACTCTGCGTCTACCATATCTATTCCTCTCATGATTTTATCAACCTCTATAAGGAATAGAGCCCCAGCCTGCTAAACCTCTACCTATAGCCCACGCCCTCGAGTAATGGCAACTTCCTCGTAAATATTCTCTGCATCCCTTCCAGCTTGATAACATCTTTCCTATAACTTCGTGGCCAGAACTGAACAAAATGTTCTATATGCAGCCTCAACAACGGCTTATCTGACCTCTCCTCTGTTATATCCAGCATTCTGACTGATGAAGGCAATTGTGCCAAAAGCTTTTTGACAACTCCATCTAATTGTGGTGCGACTTTCAACGAACTATGTACCTGTACTACAAGATCCCTCTGCTCTCCAACACTCCCCAGAGCCCTGCCGTTCACCGTGGCGGTCAGACTGCTGACCATGTTAGAATTCCCAAAATGAAGCACCTGACACCTCAGAATTACATTGCATTAATCACTCTTCAGCCCACCTGACCAGCCGATTAAGATGCTGCTGCAGTTTTGACACCCATCTTCACTATCTTACAATTTGATGTCAATAAATAGTTCCTTGTTTTTGTTTATGTTGAGTGAGAGTTTTATTTGCATCAATGTTCGGGGATAGGGCCTGTGTTCAGTCTCCTATCTGTAATTTGACTCATCAAAATCCATGATTTAACCAACTGTCGTGGTGCCATTGGCGAATAGAGATGGCATTGGAGCCGTGTTTGGCCGCTGAGTCCGGGGTGTAAGGAGAGTAGAGCAGGAGGATAAGCTCACTGCCCTGACGTGGACCTGTGTTGATGGTCAGTGAGGAGGTGACGTTGAAACTGATCCACACAGATTGAAGATAGACATAAAAATCTGGAGTAACTCAGCACGACAGGCAGCGTCTCTGGATAGAGGGAATGGGTGACGTTTCGATTCTAGACCCTTCAGAAAGAGAGTTAGGCGAGAGTGAAACGAGAGATCAAAGGGAACGGAGATAAAGTAACATGTAGAATAGATCATTGGTAGCTGCGGGGAGTTGACAACGAGGTATGATTGTCCTCCTGCAATGTCAGGAGCACAATCAGACTGGTCGGAGCACTAGGATGGGGAGGGATAGAGAGAAAGAGAAAGCAAGGGTTACCTTTGCTTTATTCACCAATACTCTCCTCCGCCGAGTAGAGCTGGTCGTTACCCACGACAATATCTCCTTCGACTCCTCACACTTCCTCCAAATCGAAGGCATAGCTGTGGGTACTCGCATGGGCCCTAGCTATGCCTGCCTCTTTGTAGGGTACGTCGAACAATCCCTGACCCAGGGGTACACTGGGCTTATCCCAGAACTCTACCTCCGCTACACTGACGATTGCAATGTTGCTACCTCCTGCACCCATATCGAACTCACTGACTTCAGCAACTTCACCACTAACTTCCATTTTGCTCTCAAATTTACTTGGACCATCTGTGACATCTCCCTACCGTCTCTGGATCTCAGAATCTCCATCACAGGAGACAGACTATTGACCGACATCTACTACAAACCCACTGACTCCCATAACTATCTTGACTACACTTCGTCCCACCCAGTTTCCTGTAAAGGCCCTATCCCTTTCTCCCAATTCCTCTGCCTACGCCGCATTTGCGCGCAGGATGAGGGGTTGCATTCAATGGTATCAGAGATGTAATTATAGATGAGGCTCTCACTAGGATCTCCTCAATATCCCGCTGCCCCGCACTTGCTCCCCCTCCCCATATTCGTAACAAGGACAGAGTCCCCCTTGTTCTCACATTCCACCCAATTAGTCGTCGCATGCAAAATTTTATCCTCCAAATTTTTCGCCACCTCCCACGGGATCTCACTACTGGCCACATCTTCCGATCCCTACCCCTGTCTTCTTTCCGCAGAGACCGTTCCCGCAGAGACTCCCTAGTCCACTCGTCCCTTTCCACCCAAACCATATCCTCCCCAGGTACTTTCCACCGCAACCGCAGGAGATGCAACACCTGTCCCTTTACCTCCCCTCTCGACTCCATCCAAGGACCCAAACAGTCTTTCCAGGTGAGGCAGATGTTCACCTGCACCTCCCCCAACCTCATCTATTGCATCCGCTGATTCAGGTGTCAACTTCTCCACATCGGCGAGACCAAGCGCAGGCTCGGCGATCTTTTCGCTGAACACCTCCGCTCAGCCTTAACTCCCTACCTGATCTCCCGGTGGCCCAGCACTTCAACTCCCGTTCCCAATCTAACCTTTCTGTCCTGGGCCTCCTCCATTGTCAGAGTGAGACCCAGCGCAAATAGGAGGAACAGCACCTCATGTTTCGCTTGGGTAGTTTCCCCCCAGCGGTATGTACATTGACTTCTCTAACTTGGGATATTCCCTGTTTTCCCTCTCTATCCCCTCCCATTCCCAGTGCTCCCACTATTCTTCCTCTCTCCGACTACATTCTATCTTTGTCCCCCCCCCCACCCCTGACATCAGCCTGAATAATCGTGTCGATCCGAAACGTCAGCCATTCCTTCTCTCCCGAGATGGTGCCTGACCCTCTAAGTTACCCCAGCATTTAGTTTCTGCACCAGATAAGTCAATATGCATACCACTGGGTTGTAAGTTGCCCAAGCGAAATATAAGGTGCTGTTCCTCCAATTTGCATTGGACCTCACTTTGACAGTGGAGGAGGTCCAGGACAGAAAGGTCAGTATGGGAATGTTTAGGGGTTAAAGTGTTTAACAAACGGGAGATCGTGTAAGTCTTGGCGGACTGAGCGGAAGTTTTCAGTGAAATGATCACCGAGCCTATGCTTGGCGTCGCCGCTATGTAGGAGTCCACACCTGGAAAAGCGGATACGGTAGATGAGGGAGGAGGTGATGCAAGTAAACCTCTGCCTCACTGCGGTTGAAGGAGAACGTACCTGGAGAGGGAATGGGTTGGGTAGGATGGGACGATTTAAACAGGGAGTTTCAGAAGGAATGTTCACTGCCGAAAGAGAAAAGGGGTGGAGATGGGGAAATGTGGCTCGTGGAGGGATCCCATTGGAGGTTGCGAAAATGTTGGCGGATTGTGTGCTGTATGCAACTGCTGATGGGGTGAAAGGTGAGGACGAGAGGGACTCTGTCCCTGTTGCGACTGGGGGGGTGGGGGAGCAAGACGAGAGCTGCGGGGTACTAACGAGACATGTGTGAGGCCTTCATCTATGATGGAATTGGGGAAACTACGTTCCCTAAAGGATAATGACATCTCGGATGTCCTGGTGTGGAACACTTAACCTTAGCTGCAGATGTGTCTTAGACGAAGAAATTGGAAGTAGGGGATAGAGTCTTTGCAGGAGACATAGTGGGAAGAAGTGTAGTCTAGATAGCTGTTGGAGTCGGTCGGTTCATACTATATGTCATTTGATAGGATATCACCTGTGATGGGGAGAGTGAGATCAAGAAACGTTAGGGAGATAGAAACACAGAACATAGAAACTAGGTGCAGGAGGAGGCTATTCGGCCCTGCGAACCAGCACCGTCATTCATTGTGATCATGGCTGATTGTCCCCAATCAATAACCCGTGCCTGGCATCTCCCATATCCCTTGATTCCACTAGCCCCTAGAGCTCTATCTAACTCTCTCTTAAATCCATCCAGTGATTTGGCTTCCTCTGCCCTCTGTGGCAGGGAATTCAACAAATTCACAACTCTCTGGTTGGAAACGTTTTTTCTCACCTCAGTTTTAAATGGCCTCCCCTTTATTCTAAGACTGTGTGTGGCCCCTGGTTCAGGACTCGCAAAACATTGGGAACATTTTCCTGCATCTAGCTTGTCCAGTTCTTTTATAATTGTATATGTTTCTATAAGATCCCCTCTTATCCTTCTGAACTCCAGTGAATATAAGCCTTGTCCTTTCAATCTTTCCTCATATGACAGTCCCGCCATCCCAGGGATCAATCCCACGGATGTCGGGGATGGTCCAAGTGAAGTTGAGTGCAGTATGGAAATTAGTAGTGCAGTTTGGAAAAATGATTTGAGTGCAGTGCGGGGAAAGCCCGTGAGTTCTGCATGGGTGCAGGAGGTGGCACCGATGCAGTCGTCAATGTAGCAGAGATGCAGTTCGGGGATAGGGCACAGGTATTGTTCGACGTACACTACAAAGAGCCAGCCATAGCAGGGGCCCACACGAGTGCTCATAGTTGTGCCTTGGATTTAGAGGAAGTAGGAGAAATTGAAGGATAAATTGTTACGAGTAATGACCAGCTCTGCTAGGCGGAGGAGAGTGTTAGTACAGGATAATTGGCTGGTTCTGCGGTCGATGAAGAAACGGAGTGCATTCAGGCCTTCCTGGTCAGGGATGGAGTTGTAGAATGACTGAACATCCATAGTAAAGCTGATGCAGTGGGGCCCTAGGAAAAGGTAGTAATTGAAGAGCCGAAGGGCCTGTGAGGTATCTTGAAATGCGTTACAACGCCAGAGAACCGGGATTGATCCTGACAACGGGGGCTTGTTTATACGGTGTTTGTACGTTCTCCACGTGACCTGCGTGGGTTTCCTCCGAGATCTTCGCTTTCCTCCCACACTGAAATGTTTGCAGTTGGTTGGCTTGGTATAAATGTAAAATTGTCCCTAGTGTGTGTAGGATTAGTGTTGGTGTGCGGGGATCTCTGGTCGGTGCGGAATCGGTGGGCCGAAGAGCTTCTTTCGATACTGTGTCTCAAAACTAAACTAAACTAAACTAAACTAAACTAAACTAAACTAAACTAAACTAAACTAAACTAAACTAAACTAAACTAAACTAAACTAAACTAAACTAAACTAAACTAAACTAAACTAAACTAAACTAAACTAAACTAAACTAAACTAAACTAAACTAAACTAAACTAAACTAAACTGAACTGAACTAAACTAAACTAAAGGCAAGTTTGCTGACGATGGCAAATTAACTGACATTAAATATGGTTGTCTAAAATTGCTAGATAACCTCGCTGCGGAATGGCCAGTGGAATTTAATGGAGATAAGTGCGAGGTGTTGGATTTTGGGAGTCGGATGGCGTAGGAGCTTCACGGTGAAAGGCAGGACCATGGGGAGTGCGGTAGAACAGAGCGATCAAGGTGTGCACATTCATAATACCATGAGAGCTATACGTAGTAGCGAAGTATTTTGGTAAACTGAGCTTCATCATTCACGATATTGTGCATAGCGGTTGAGCATGTCAAATTTGAAAAGATTTTGGTGCGGCCACATTTAGAGTACAGTGCTCACTTTGGTAACCCAGCTACAGGAAGGACGTCATTAAGGTGGAAACCGTGCAGAGACGATTCACGATTTGCCAGGACTTGAGGACCAGAGCTCTGGGGAGTGGTTCAGCTGGCAGGCATTTCATGGGAACGTAGGCGGCACAAGCATGATCTGACATAAAACACCATAGGGAATATATAGGGTGAACGGTCCAGGATTGGGAAATCAAAAAGTAGTGGACACTGGTTTAAGGCTGAAAATGAGAATGCCAGGATTTGATAGGAAACTGCGGGATATCTCTTTCAGGCAATGAGTGGTGGATGTACAGAGGGACCTATCAGAGTACCTAGTTATTGCAGGTAGGGTAATAGCTTTTCAAAGAAACTAGGACAGGTACATGGATAGGAGGGGTTTTGGGGAAGATGGGGCAAACGCGGACAGATGAGACTAATTTAGATGGGGCATTTTGGTCTGCATAGTTAAGGTGGACCGGGGAGATCTGCTTCCGTGCTGCATGACTTCATAACTGGAACTCAAATTTCAAACCGTTAGATTGCAAGCTCCCCAGCGGAATATGAAGTGCGGCGTCTGCAGTTTGCTTGTAGCCTCACTTTACCAAACGATGAGACAGAGGACAGAAGAATCGGGATGGGAATGGGTAAATGAATGATAATGATTGGTAAGTGGAGATCCAGCAGGCTTTGGCGGTCAGAACGCTTTGCAGGAAAGGTGTACATGAACACATCACATGCAAAATGTGATATAAATACATTTACTTGTAAATAGGTTAAATTATGACCTCTTTCCTTTCATTCTTCCAAAGCAAAATAGACAGCATCTGCAGCACCTTAACCACCAACGCACCTGTTACCCCTCAAACCACCTGCTCCCCCTTATCCTGTCAACCCCTGCCTCAGTTCTCCCCAGTCTCCACCACCGACCTCTCTGACCTCTTCACAGGAATAAAAACTGCCACCTGCTCTCTGGACCCCATCCCCTCCAGCTTTGTCAAGGCCTGCCTTCCTGCTCTCTTTCCACTTATCACTGCAACAATAAACTCCTCCCTGTCCACTGGCATCGTCCCGCAATCCCTCAAAATCGCTGCTGTCACACCCATTCTGAAAAAACCTGGACTCAACCCTGACACCCCAAACAACTTCAGACCAATCTCCAATCTACCCTTTCTGTCCAAAGTTTTGGAACGCGCTGTAGCTTCTTAACTCAAATACCACCTCTCTACCAATAACCTGTATGAAACTTTCCAATCCGGATTCCGCTCCAACCACAGTACTGAAACTGCGCTCCTCAAAATCACAAACGACATTCTCCTCTCCTCCGACGCTGGCAACCTCAACATCCTCATCCTACTTGACCTCAGCGCCGCCTTTGACACCATAAATCACTCCATTTTCCTCACCCGACTTGAAACCTCCTTTAACGTCACCGGCACAGCCCTATCCTGATTCAAATCTTACCTCTCCGACAGGCACCAGTTCATCTCCATTAACAACTGCAAATGCCCCACCGCTACCCTCCCCCATGGTGTCCCCCAAGGCTCAGTCCATGGCCCCCTCCTCTACATCCTCTACCTGTTCCCCCTTGGTCAATTAATCCGCCGTCATGTTCTCAACTTCCACTGCTTCGCCGATGATATCCAGCTCCTCATCTCCACCAAGTCAATCTCCACCACCACACACTCTACACTGCAAACTGCATCACTGAAATAAAATCTTGGCTTCAATCAAATTTCCTCAAACTCAACTGCAACAAATCCGAAATCATCATCATTTGTCCAAAAACGCTCACCAAATCCACCCAAAACTTCATCCTCAATATTGATGGTCTCCCAGTATCCACCTCCGCTCACATCCGGAATCTTGGAATCATCTTTGATCAAACCCTGTCTTTCGACAAACACATCAATCACATCACCAAGGCAGCCTTCTTCCACCTCAAAAACATCGCCCTTCTCCGTCCATCCCTCTCCTCCACAGCTGCAGAACCCCTCATCCACGCCTTCATCACCTCCCGTCTGGACTACTGCAACAGCCTCCTCTATGGCTCACCCTCAAAAATCATCAGTAAGCTTCAATACATTCAAAACTCCGCTGCCCGTCTACTCACCCACTCCCCGATCCGTGACCATATCACCCCGTCGTTTACAAGCTCCACTGGCTCCCCATCCCCCAGAGAATCCAGTACAAAATCCACCTCATGACCTACAAAGCCCTCCATAACCTGGCCCCATGATATGATATGATATATATGATGATATGATATGATATGATACCTGACTGACCTCCTCCACAGACACACTCCCACCTGCACCCTCTGCTCTGCTACTGCCAACCTCCTGTCCCCCCCATCCGGACAAAACTCAGATCCTGGGGGGACAGGGCTTTCTCCATCGCTGCTCCCACCCTCTGGAACTCTCTACCCAAAACCGTCAGAGACTCCTCCTCACTCACCACATTCAAAACATCACTGAAGTCTCACCTGTTCAGCACTGCCTTCAACCACTGACCGTCATCTCACCTTCTGTCTCCTTTTTCTGTTCGTTTACTTATTTATCTATTTATTTTCTTCTCTATGTTCTAGTAATCCCTGTAAAGCGTCTTTGAGTGTTTGAAAAGCGCTATATAAATGTAATGCATTATTATTATTATTATTATTTGCATAGAATGCGTAACACATACATCCACCATTGGCTTTAATTAAATGGCACAGACGGTTATAAGACCATGACACAACCGGTCTGCAGGGGGCGCACGATCCTTTACTCTGACACATACAGGTAGCCCGGTCCAGAAACACTCAGAGCCGGTCTCATTCATTCCCTTTACTCCCTGCTCCGGCAATCAGCTCGCATTGTTTCAGTCCCGAGACAGTTGATCGAAACATTCACCATGACTACTTTATTGCAACTCTCCCAGACCCACCAGTGTGTCTTTGTTTCAGCTCTTAATAGACGACGCTGCCGTGGTTACCTCGTTAACATATTCACTACAGATTAACATTTATTACATCAAATTTATTTTTGAGCAATCTTAAGACATATTGTGAAGGGATACTTGATTGCATTCTTCAGTTCGTCTCTGACCTTAGACTGAGTGAGCACATAAATAAACGTGTTCGTGCACGAACTTAGAATTTTCAGCATGTTCGCAGTTGAAATTGCGAAATGCCTTGGGTTATCGTAGCTTTGGACTTGGTGTAAGTTGGCAATATGCGTGTACATGAAGAAGCACACGTCCGTAAGCCACAGGAGGATGAAACTTCCGGACACACAGAAGAGTAGAATGATCGATTTCCTTCGACTCTGCATCTCCGGGTCCAGCTGTTTCTCGCCACCGGCGTATGCGCGGAGCTTCCTGCGGGCTCGGCTCGCCACCACTATGGATCTGACCGTCAAGATATTAAGCAACACAATAACGAAAAATGGAACCAGAGGGGTTAAAATGGTGTGAATCCAAGAGAAAGCAAGCCACCCGGGGTGGAAAAAATACTCCGGCATTTCCAAACACCCGATTGGCAGGTCTATATAATAAGAATAAAATGCAAAGTAGTAGGGGATGTTCCGTAATAAGCTCACCACATACACTGTTGCTATCGCCACCCTGGCGATTCTAACCGTGCAGTACCTGGTCTTAAAGCCCTGGCAACAAATGGCCACAAAGCGATCAAATGTAAAAGCGACAGTTAACCAGACCGAGCAGTCCAGGGATACATAGGCCATCACTCTTTGCAGCGTGCATGCAACAGTGTGAGAGTACCCGCGAAAAATCGCACCGTAAATTTTATATATCGTCACGTTGAAGAAGACGGCCGTTAGATCTGCTGCCGCCATCGCCACCAGATGGTGAGTGATGCACCTGGACAGTCCGCAATTTCCCCGTCCGATAACGATGATCGCCACTAAATTACCTGTGGGGAAATGAACACAGACGGCTTTTGAACCTGGTCATCAGATGGAAGGTGCTCTCCATGTTGGTGGTCATGGTGCAGGCACGACCCCTACAGCTCCCCTGCGGTATGACAGTCACCCGAGCCAAATATCAATTCATCATGAAATGTGTACGAATGAACTGCAGATGCTGGCTTAAACCGAAAATTGAAGGTGGGTTTGGGTGGTATGTGTTCAGATGAAGTAGCCGTGTCCAGCAGAGACACGGTACGAAACGCCAACTTTGTGTGTGGCTGCTTCAGTCTCCGTGTATTCCGGGAGAAAGACACTCTGGACCCAGTGTTGCTATCATCTCCATCCGGAATTAGTACAGACTTCCGAAACCGTTCTAACAATTGTCCGAGTGATCGGCAAACAAACGATTATAATTGTGGCTTTTCAGTGGCATTAAAAGTGAGGATTTGTTTCCCCGGAGCCCGCACTTTGTATAAAACTTCACCTCGGGAACCACGCAGGGACCGCGCACTGCGAACCTTTCTGAGCCACTCCGAGTGTTGCATCTCCCCCTTCCATCAGCGACCCTCTTCAGTTCCCCGTCGGCATCGTGCGCCGACATCCCGCATCGTTTCCTCTCACTGACATCTACCAACAAAATACAAAATAAGCAACTTCTTGAAGTAATTTCAGAGACACGCTGTTGTCTTGTGTTTGCGTGGCGGATATATTAGATGGACAAACCCCGGGCAATCCTTCACTCTCCTGATCCGACGGAGGAGTTGCAAAAATTTAACCTCTTAACGGTGTTAAATGGCAAGCGGATATAATGACTTACTGAGCAGTCCGACGACCGTGATGAAGTAGTCAAAGTAATATTCGACACGGAGAAGGGTATATATCCGGTCAGAGCTACTAGTCCCCATCGCTGATATCGGTGGGACATAAAGATGTGGCCTATGCTGTCAATGGTCTCAGGTAGATCGTCACCGCCAGTAGCTCAAGGTCCCCGGTCAGGTTTATTTATACCTCACGAAATTCTGATTCCGTCAATTACATTTCTCCCAGCTGCACATTAATTCCGCTACTTATAAAGATTGTGAAATTCTGTTTATCTGATATTTCTGCGATACCTCTTGAGATTGTCCAAAGATTGTTTTGTACATCTGCCAAAACCTTCTCTGCCTGTTTTGTATCTAAGTTTTCAACATAATGGAAAGAACTGACAAATGAACACCAGTCCGGCTCCCACCACCTCCACCTTCAATCCCCAAGCTCCCCATTCGTTCAGCCATCATTCAGGTTTTCACGCGATCTCGGTTGGGCTGACAAAAATGAACCAAACCGAAACGAACCAAACTAAACCAAACCGAAACAGACCATGATTGGATGGGGGGCTGTGGACAGATGTGGTTCAGTTCTCTTGCAGCACGGGTTTAATAAATACCGGGATGGTTCCCGTTAAATTGGAATTTTTGGCGACAGAGAAGATTCACGAGGATGGTGCCACGATTGGAGGGTCTGAGTTACAGGGATAGATTGAGTAGGCTAGGACTCTATGCCTTGACGCGCATGAGGATGGGAGTGATCTTATAGAGTTGTATAAAATCATGAGAGGAATAGATCGTGTAGATGCACAGAATCGTTTGCCCAGAGTAGGTGAATCGAGGACAAGAGGACGTCGGTTTCATGTGAAGGAGAAAAGATTTAGTAGTAATCTAAGGGATACAATTTTCAAAGAAAAGGTAGTGGGTGTATGAAACAAGCGTCAAGAGGAGGTAGTTGAGGCAGGGACTATCCCAATATTGATGAAACTGTCAGACAGGTACAATGATCGAACAGGCTGAGAGGAATATGGACCACATTCGGGCAGATGGGACTTATGTAGCCGGGATTTGTTGGCCGGTGTGGGACAAAGGAACTGTTTATAGAAACATAGAAACATAGAAACATAGAAACATAGAAAATAGGTGCAGGAGTAGGCCATTCGGCCCTTCGAGCCTGCACCGCCATTCAATATGATCATGCCTGATCATCCAGCTCAGTAGCCTGTACCTGCCTTCTCTCCATACCCCCTGATCCCTTTAGCAAAAAGGGCCACATCTAACTCCCTCTTAAATATAGCCAATTAACTGGCCTCGACTACCTTCTGTGGCAGAGAATTCCACAGACTCACCACTCTTTGTGTGAAGAAATGTTTTCTCATCTCGGTCCTAAAGGACTTCCCGCTTATCCTTAAGCTGTGACCCCTGGTTCTGGACTCCCCCAACATCGGGAACAATCTTCCCGCATCTAGCCTCTCCAGCCCCTTAAGAATTTTATATGTTTCTATAAGATCCCCCCTCAGTCTTCTAAAATCCAGGGAGTACAAGCCCAGTCTATCCAGTCTTTCCTCATATGAAAGTCCCGCCATCCCAGGGATCAATCTGGTGAACCTTCTCTGTACTCCCTCTAAGGCAAGAACGTCTTTCCTCAGGTTAGGAGACCAAAACTGCACACAATACTCCAGGTGCGGTCTCACCAAGGCCCTGTACAACTGCAGCAGAACCTCCCTGCTCCTAAACTTAAATCCTCTTGCTATGAATGCCAACATACCATTCGCTTTCTTCACTGCCTGCTGCACCTGCATGCTTTCTTTCAATGACTGGTGCACCATGACACCCAGGTCACGTTGCATCTCCCCTTCTCTCAATCGGTCACCATTCAGGTAATACTCTGCTTTCCTGTTCTTGCCGCCAAAGTGGATAACCTCACATTTATCCACATTATAGTGCATCTGCCATGCATTTGCGCACTCGCCTAATCTATCCAAGTCACTCTGCAGCATCCTAGCATCCTCCTCGCAGCTAACACTGCCACCCAGCTTTTGTCATCCGCAAACTTAGAGATGTTGCATTCAATTCCCTCGTCCAAATCATTAATATACACTGTAAATAACTGGAGTACCAGCACTGAGCCTTGCGGTACCTCACTAGTCACTGCCTGCCATTCCGAAAAGGACCCGTTTATTCCTACTCTTTGCTTCCTATCCGCCAACCAATTTTCTATCCACCTCAACACTGAACCCTCAATACCGTGTGCTTTACGTTTGAACACCAATCTCCTATGTGGGACCTTGTCGAAGGCCTTCTGAAAGTCCAGATATAACACATCGACTGGTTCTCCCTTATCCACTCTACTAGTTACATCCTCGAAAAATTCTATAAGATTCGTCAGACATGATTTGCCTTTTGTAAATCCATGCTGACTTTGTCCGATGATTTCACCACTTTCCAAATGTGATGCTATCACATCTTTAATAACTGACTCTAGCATTTTCCCCACTAACGATGTTAGGCTAACTGGTCTATAATTCGCCGTTTTCTCTCTCCCTCCCTTTTTAAAAAGTGGGGTTACATTAGCTACCCTCCAGTCCTCAGGAACTACTCCAGAATCTAAAGAGTTTTGAAAAATTATCACTAATGCATCCACTATTTCAAAGGGTACTTCCTTATGCACTCTGGGATGCAGCCTATCTGGCCCTGGGGATTTATCTGCCTTTAATCCATTTAATTTACCTAACACCACTTCCCGACTAACCTGGATTTCCCTCAGTTCCTCCATCTCATTAGACCCCCGGTCACCCGCTATTTCCGGCAGACGGTTTATGTCTTCCTTAGTGAAGACAGAACCAAAGTATTTGTTCAATTGGTCTGCCATCTCCGTGTTCCCTATGATCAATTCACCTGCTTCCGAATGCAAGGGACCTACATTTGTCTTAACTAATCTTTTTCTCTTGACATATCTATAAAAGCTTTTGCAGTCAGTTTTTATGTTCCTTGCCAGTTTTCCCTCATAATCTATTTCCCTTTCCTAATTAAGCCCTTTGTCCTCCTCTGCTGGACTCTGAATTTCTCCCAGTCCTCTGGTATGCTACTTTTTCTGGCTAATCTGTATGCTTCATCTTTTGTTTTAATACTATCCTTGATTTCCCTTGTTAGCCACGGATGCACTACCTTTCCTGGTTTGTTCTTTTGCCAAACTGGGATGAACACTTGTTGTAGTTCATCCATGCGTCCTTTAAATGCCTTCCATTGCATGTCCACCGTCAACCCTTTCAGCATCAATCGCCAGTCTATCTTGGACAATTCACGCCTCATACCCTCAAAGTTACCTTTCTTTAAGTTCAGAACACTTGTTTCTGTATTGACTTTGTCACTCTCCATCCTAATGAAGAACTCTACCATATTATGATCACTCGCACAACAAGACTGCTAACTAACCCTTCCTCATTACTCAATACCCAGTCTAGAATGGACTGTTCTCTCGTTGGTTCCTCGACATGTTGGTTTAGAAAACCATCTCTCAAATATTCCAAGAAATCCTCTTCCTCAGCACCCCTGCCAGTTTGGTTCACCCAATCTATCCTGTGCTTTTTGTTGTCTACTGCCGGACCCTGACGTGAGAGGACGCTGGCGTTGTTTATTCGCCGCTTCTCCGTTAGGATAGTTTGTCTGTTTGTTTTTATGTTATGATTGTTTATGTAAAGCGCTTTGAGCTTCTGGAAAGGCGCTATATAAAATAAATGCTTATTATTATTATTATTATTATTATTATTATATGTAGATTAAAGTCACGCATTATAATTGCTGCACCTTTAGTGCACGCATTTCTAATTTCCTGCTTGATGCCATCCCCAACCTTACTACTGCTGTTACGTGGCCTGTACACAACTCCCACTAGCGTTTTCTGCCCCTTAGTGTTTCGTAGCTCTACCGATATCGATTCCACTTCCTCCAAGCTAATGTCCTTCATTTCCACTGCTTTAATCTCCTCTCTAACCAGTAACGCTACCCCACCTCCTTTTCCTTTCTGTCTATCCCGCCTGAATATAGAATATCCCTGGATGTTGAGCTCCCAGCCTTGGTCACCCTGGAGCCATGTCTCCCTAATCCCAACTATATCATAATCATTAATAACTATCTCCACATTTAATTCATCCACCTTATTATGTATACTCCTTGCATTGAGACACAAAGTCTTCAGGCTTGTTTTTACAACTCTCTTACCCCTTATACAATTAAGTTGAAAAGTGGCCCTTTTGATTTTTGCCCTGGATTTGTCTGCCTGCCACTTTTACGTTTCACCTTGCTACCTGTTGCTTCTACCCTCATTTTACATCCCTCTGTCTCTCTGCTCCTGCTCTCTTCCCCCTGCCACTCTAAGACCCAATGACTCTAAACGACAAATTAACCCCAATCACCACCAGCACGTGTTTAATATAGACTGGGATAGTTCCAGATAAATTGGGATTAAAAGATTTCTGTTCCGGGGCTGGTGTTATGTGCCCTTCCACAGGTCTCGGTGAACTTTGAACTGTTTGTGGGTTCAGGAATAAATTGGAAATGCAAATGATATGTTGGCCACTTTTACAGCAAGCGTTTCTGAGCTCAACGTTCAAATGTTTTGCATTAATTATATGGGCACGTGAAATATTGCACCAGGATACTGGGCCCCACGTCCACCCTGTTCTGTTTGACAGGGTCATGGTTGATCAGCTTCTTTAACCTCCTGTTTCCTCCTCCTCCCCATATCCATTGAGCCCTCGTTGGCATTAAAGCACTTGTAATTATCACTTGTCGTTGTATATTTAATGGCCTCTTTCCACTGGCATATGATAGAGAATTTTACCGTGACACCAACCTCTGGACGAAGAACTGGCCCCCGATCTTAGTTAATGATAGGAGCAGCATTAGACCATTCGGCCCATCAAGACTGTTCCGCCGTTCAATCATGGCTGATCTGCCACTCCCTCCTATCCCCGTTCTCCTGCCTTCTCCCCATAACATCTGGAACCCGTACCCATGAAGAATCTTTCTATCTCTGCTTAAAACATCTATTGACGTCCTCCACTGCCTTCTGTGGCAAATATTTCCAGAGATTCAACACCTTCCTACTAAATAAATTCTTCCTTATCTCCTTCCTAAAGAAACGTCCTTTAATTCTGGGCCTTGGCCTCTCGTCCTGGATTCTCCCACGTGGGAACATTATCTCCACAGCTACCCTATCCAAGCCTTTGAGGTTCTCGATGGACTACCTCGTACTGCCAGTGTCCATGGTCTTGATCTCGTCAGCCATCCTCCCCGGGTCCATTTCACCTAATGCTGTTAGACATATACAGGATTTCACGATGTCCCTTCCCATTCCCTCGAACTCCAGTCAATATAATTCAAGTCGAACTAATCTCTCCCCATTCCCCAGACCCGTCATCGCATCAGTCCATTGAATGAGCACTTGCTGCATTCTCGCCATGTCGAGAACTCCCTTCATCAGACACAGCGGTCACAGTTGCATTCACAACCGCAGATGGGGTCTAACCAAGGCGTTGTGCAGCTTTTCCACGACATCTTTGCTCCTGTGGAAACACCATTCAATGATTTAATTCGAGGTAACACTCACATCCACAACCCGCGCACCTCCCTCCGTCCCTCCTTCCAATGATCCTCCCATTTGTAGCCCCTTTCCACAACCCTCTACAGAGCTGAGCGGTTCCACACCGCCGGTTGTCCAACGGTCCGCTGACAGAGAGCAGCTTGGATATGGCGGGCAGTGGATCTTTGAGCGCTCACCTCAAATTCCCAACAAACGAGGGGTAATCGCCAGCAGAAATCTCTGGGACCAATCCACCCCACAGCTTGCACTCCAGACTCACAATATAGTTTCTACACAGGGCAGCAGACGGGTGGAACCGGTAGAATTGCTTCCTCACAGCGCCCGCGACGAGGTTTCGATCCTGACCTTGGGCGCACTCTGTGTAGTGTTTGCACAGTCCAAGATTGACTTCACTAACGAGCATCTACACATAGAAAACACACACACACACACACACACACATATATGTCTGAAGAAGGGTCTCAACCCGACACGTCACCTATTTCTTCCATCCAGAGATGCTGCCTCCTCCGCCTATTCAGCGTTTTGTGTCTACCTTCGGGGGAAACCAACATCTGCAGTTGCTTCCCACAGACACACACACGCACACATACGCACACACACGCACACACACACACACACACGCACGCACACACACGCACACACACACACACACCCGCACACACACGCACGCACACACACACGCACACACACACACACGCACGCACACACACACACGCACACACATGTGTATATATATATATGTGTATATATACATATATATATATACACATGTGTGTGCGTGTGTGTGTGTGTGCGTGCGTGTGTGTGCGTGTGTGTGCGTGCGTGTGTGTGCTGGTGTGTGTGTGTGTGGACACATCGCAAGCAGCGTCGCGCCCCAGTGCCACAGGGAACGTCCTCCAACCTTAGGCCCGAAACGGCGGTACGGTAGGCGGACATCTCATTATCGGAAAACTGGGCCGCCGCAAAACCCTTTATAGCCCCAGACCACCTGACCCAAGGGAACTGACCCAGGAAGTGACCAAATCCGCCCCGTCCACTGAGTGCCGAGTGGAATGACCAAGGGAGTGGCCTAGCCCCCGGGCGCCGCCACACACATATATACACATGTGTGTATATATATATATATATGTATATATATAGATATTTACACATACGCACATTTTTATTTATAAATATATATATATCTATATATCTCTCTCTCCATATATATAAACATAGCACAAAAAGTAAGGAAATTTGTGTTTGGTAGATTATTTCTTTGTTGTAACAATGCTTCTTGGCAATAAATCTTATACCGTTGGAAAGCCTGTTTATTTCCCTTTTAAATGGTGCCACATTTGTAAGGAACATGCATTTGTGGGATGAGCAGCAGAGCTGAGTATGTGGGTTGCGCCCATGAAAAAGCTGCCAAATCTTCTCTGCCAATGCCAAACAGCTTATTCTGCCATTGACTCTTGTTCGGTGTTGTTTGGTGGATTGGATGATTGAAGTCTGAAGAAACAAGACATATTGGCAATTTAACAATTTATTCATTTAATAAACAGGAGCCTCAGTAGCATGTGGAAGAACCATACACAGCCACAACAGCCTGGCACCTCCTCCTCATGCTGGTCACCAGCCTGGTCACACACTGTTGTGGGATGGCATCCCATTCTTCAACCATCATTTGTCGCAAGTCAGCCAACGTGGTTGTGTTGGTCACTCTGGCACGAACAGCACACCCAAGCTGATCCCACAAGTGTTCAATGGGGTTGAGGTCAGGACTGCTGGCAGGCCATTCCATCCTCTCCACTCCCAAATTCTGGAGGTAGTCTCTGAGAAACCCTGCTCTGTGGGGGCGAGCATTGTCATCTTGGAGGATAGAGTTCGGTCCCAGACTGTGGAGATATGGGATTGCCACTGGTTGCAGAATCTCATCTCGATATCTCTCTGCATTGAGATTGCCTCCAATGATGACAAGCCTCGTTTTATCCAGTGAGGGAGATGCCGCCCCACACCATCACACTGCCTCCACCAAAAGATGTTACTCTATCGGTGCAGCAATCAGCATAGCGTTCTCCGCGTCTTCTCCACACTTTGACCCTATGATCCAACTGCCGTAGGCAGAATCTGGACTCATCGCTGAACATAACGTTCCTCCACATGTTCAGGTTCCAGTGCACGTGTTGCCGACACCAGCGCAAACGGGCCTGACGGTGAAGGGCAGTCATGGCAGGCCTCCTGGCAGCCCTATGAGACCGGAGATCGGCTGCGTGCAGTCTGTTCCGAATTGTCTGGGCAGAGAGCCGTCGGCCATATCGTCCTGCAAACCTTGACTGCAAATCTGTAGAAGACAGCCTACGGTTCCTAAGTGCTGACAGGGTGAGGAAACGATCTTCTTCGGGTGTCGTCTTCTTGGGACGCCCACTTCGCGGCCTGTCTCTGACATCCCCCGTTATATGGAACTTGGCCTTCACTTTGGAGATGGTACTAGGGCTCACTCCAAATAATGCCGCAACTTGGTTTTGCGGAACACCAGCTTGAAGTTGCCCTATCGCACAGACCCTATCCAGATCAGTCAAACGTGGCATGCCGATTCTTGGAGCAGACACCTACTGACCACTGTAGCAGGGCCCATGCTCACAGATGCTGCCAATCAGGTGCCAATGAGGCACCTGATTGTCAGCACCTGGGGGTACCAGAAGCTCAAAACAAGAGTCAATAGCAACAGCAGAATAAGCTGTTTGGCATTGGCAGAGAAGATTTGGCAAATTTTTCATGGGCGCAACCCATATACTCAGCTCTGCTGCTCATCCCACAAATGCATGTTCCTTACAAATGTGGCACCATTTAAAAGGGAAATAAACAGGCTTTCCAACGGTATAAGGTTTATTGCCAAGAAGCATTGTTACAACAAAGAAATAATCTACCAAACACAAATTTCCTTACTTTTTGTGCTATGTTTATATACACACTCGCATGTATATATATATATACACATATATATATATGCGTATATATATATGTGTATATATATATATATATGTGTGTGTATATATATATATGTGTGTGTGTGTATATATATGGAGAGAGAGAGAGAGAGAGAGAGAGAGAGAGAGAGAGAGATTTATAAATATACATACTACCAAAACTCAGATCTTGTATATGTATATCTCTCTGAGATACATGTGGACCTGCAGCCGAAGCGGTAAACCATCGCGCTACCATAATCACCACTCTCCTGGCGACTCTTTATAACATGTTTTGTTTAAATTTGGCGTTTATTGTTTAGAGACCATAGGCTCTCTTCACTCGCACAAACAAGATGGTCGCCGTTAGCGAAGCCGACCGCCCGTGATCATGGGGCGCCACTCTCCTCTCTCCCCTCGCTTCTCTCCTCTCTCCCATCGCTTCTCTCCCCACTCCCCTCTCTCCCCTCTCCCTTCTCCTCTCTCCTCTCTCCCCTCTCCCCTGTCCTCTCTCCCCCACAAACGCCGCGAGTAATCCCAGCTCGGCGAGGCCGCAGCCGCCGCCGGGCTTCCCTTCTCCAGTAGTCCGGCGCTCCCTCCTCCTCCCTGCACGCTTGGTAAGTGGCTTTCGACGCCAACTGCTCCACGGAGGGGAGTGGGCTTGGGGGGCGAGTGGGTGGAGTGGTGCATGGGGGTAGGAGGGGGACGAGGGTGGGGGAGGAGAGAGTGGGGGAGGCGGGGGTGGGAGGGTGGGAGGAGGAGAGAGTGGGGGTGGGAGGGAGAGTAAGAGTGTGGCTGGGGGGGAGAGAATGCGGCGGTGGGGGAAGAGAGAGTGTGGGAAAGGGGTGGTGGGGAAAAGGGGGGTGGGGGAGAGTGAGAGTGGGGGTGGATAAGGAGAGAGTGGGCTCCTCAGTCGCACCCTCTCCCCTTCCCTGTCTCCCCTCTACGAGGAATGGGCCCAACGGGCCAACTTGGTCCAGTATATACTACCAAAACTCAGATATATTACTCGTAGAGGTGGGGGGTACAAGGAAGGGGAGAGGATGTGACTGTATAAATGTGTGTGTGTGTGTGTGTGTGTGTGTGTGTGTGTGTGTGTGTGTGTGTGTGTGTGTGTGTGTGTGTGTGTGTGTGTGTATGTGTGTGTAAATGTATATATCTCTGAGATTTTGACATTTGGTTGTGCACATGAGGACCTGCAGCCAAAACGGTAAACCATAGCGCCACAATTAAATTGGTCTTATATTTTCTAGGTTAGAGACATTTTAAACTTTAAAACATTTTATTTTTGAACACATTTTTCAAAGTGCTGTGCGCACGGCCTCTCCCCTCACTTGCACAAACAAGATGGACGCCGTTAGCGGAGCCGTCCGCCCGCACTCAGGGGCTCCCATCTCCTCTCTTCCCTCGCTTTTCTCCTCTCTCCCCTCACTTCTCTCCTCTCTCCCCACTCTCCCACACCCGGGTGACACTCCGAGCACGAGGGAGATGGTCGGACTGTTGGCCCACTCATCCTTCCCTTCGGTCGCTTCAACGCAAGGCGCCCTCGAGTCCCCGCTATCGCCCGGGCCCTGCGCCCCGCACCGTTACCGCACACAAGCCGCAGCGGCAGTTTCTTCTCCTCCGCTTTCAGCGGCCGCTTCCACCGACGGCGGCGTCGACGAGGACCGCTGCCACCGACGGCCCCGGCGTGACTTGAAAAATATGGCGTCCGCTCTCCTCCCCCTCCTCCTCCTCACTTTCCGCCATCTTGTGCGCGCCACCGGCCTCGAGTAGTCCCAGCCCACAGACGCCCAGCCGCGCTATCCGACTCCAGTAGTCCGTCTAGAGTAGTCCGGGCTCGGCCAGGCCACATTGACGGTCGCACTCCGGAGCTCCATTGTCCCTGCACGTTCGGTAAGTGGCTTTTGCCGCCAACGGGTCCGCGGAGGGGAGTAGGCGTGGGGGCGGAGTGGGTGGAGGGGAGGGTGGGGCTAGGAGGGGAGAGGAGAGAGTGGAGGAGGGGGAGGGGGAGGAGATAGTGGGAGTGAGGGCGAACGGGGGTGGGGGAAAGTGAGAGTGGGGGTGGGAGGAGAGTGCTGGGGAATAGGGCAGGCTGGGGTGGGGAGGAGAGATGATTGAGGGTAGTGGAGAGTGGCGGTGGGGAGGAGGAGGATGTGGGGAAGGGGGACAGTGGAGGTGGGGGCAGGGGAGGGGGGTGGTGGTGGGGGGAAGAGATACTGGGGTAGGGGAAGGGACAGTGGCGATGGGGAAGAGGCGAGAGAGGGGGAGGGGTGGGGCAGGAGAGAGTAGTGGTGGGGCCTGAGAGAGTGGGGGTGGGTAGAAAACGGGGTGGGAGAAAATCGGGGAGGTGGGGGAAAAGGGGGGTGGGGAAATGTTGCGGGTGGGTAGAGTGAGAGTGGGGGCTGGGGAAGAGAGCGTGGAGTGCGGGCAGGGAGAGTGTGGAAGGGGGAATTGGTGTGGGGGTGCATGCAGGGCTGGGGGAGTGGGGGTGGGGGCAGGGGAGGGGAAAATGGTGGTGGGGCGGGGAGGGGCATGTGCGGGTGCGTAGGGGGGATGGAGTGGGTCAGTGGGGGGAGGAGGGGGGGACAAGGGCGATCGCGTGAGGGGCTTGTGGGTGCTACACCAATGCAGGGGAGGCTTTTGGTCCAGGGCTCACTCACTCACACTCTTTCCCATTCCCTGCTCCCCCCCTACGAGGAATGGGACTCACTCTCCCACACCCGGGGACACTCCGAGCAGGAGGGAGATGGTCGGAATGATCGTCCACTCATCCTTCCCTTCCGTCCCTTCAACCCACGACGTCCTCGAGTCCCCACTTATCGCTCGGGCCGCCCATTACCGCACACAAGCCCCAGCGGGCAGCTACTTCTCCTCCTCCTTCAGCGGCTGCTTCCACCGATGGCGGCGTCGACGAGGGCCGCTGCCACCGACGACCCGTCGCGACTTCAGAAAGATGGCGGCCGCTCTCCTCCTCCTCACGCTCCGCCATCTTGTGCGCGGCACCGGCCTCGAGTAGTCCCGGCCCACAGCCGCCCAGCCTCGCTATCCGTCTTCCACTTCTGCCGGGTCTCAGCTGCCGCGGTATCCGTCTCGAGTAGTCCAGGCTCGGCCAGGCCACATTACCGGCCGCACTCCGGAGCTCCCTCCTCCTCCCTGCATGCTCAATAAGTGGCTTTTGCCGCCAACGGGTCAGCGGAGGGGAGTAGGCGTGGGTGCCAAGTGGGTGGAGAGGAGGTTGGGGGTAGGAAGGGAGAGGAGAGAGTGGGGAAGGAGGCGGGTGGGGGAGGAGTGAGTGGGAGTGAGGGGGAAAGGGGGGTGGAGAAAGGGGGGTGGGGAGAGTTTGAGTGGGGATGGTGGGGATGGTGGGGGAGAGTGAAGCTGGGGAGGAGGGCATGCTGGGGTTAGGAGGGGGGTGAGGGTGGCGGGAGGAGAGAGGTGGGGGTGGGAGAGGAGAGAGAGGGAGTGGTGGGGAAAGGGGGACTGCTCCTAGCAAATGAGTCAACAATAACAAGAACACACAGAAAACTGATGACAATTTATGTATCTTTTATTTATAATGAATGATCTCCTCCTCTCTTGCTATCCACTTTGCTGCTGTAACACTGTAAATTACCCCGGTGTAGGACAAATAAAGGAATATATTATTATACGTCTGAACTATTTTACTTTTGCACTGAACGGTGCTGTTATGAATCCATCCTACTGTTCTATCTTGAATGTAGGTACAACTACAGCCAAATTAAACTAAATATTGTTGATATTATCTGGTACCTTTTGTAAATTTCAATCACACG
>NC_135986.1:7984604-8005622 GCF_053455715.1 Rhinoraja longicauda
TCTCACTGAGGCAATCACCTCATCTGGTTCAGCTGAGCAGCAAATCAGTGTCAGGCAGCCCTGCTGACTATGGGTTTTGTAGTCTTTTGCTGGCAGCCATGATGGTTTGTAGTCCTTGTTGCATCTATCGGGAGGAAATGTATCTCCCCTCTATGACTCTACCTCTCATGATATCACACTGTTTTTCTGTGGAATCTGTGGAATTCTCTGCCTCAAAATGCAGTGGAGGCCAATTCTCTGAATGCATTCAAGGGAGAGCTTGATAGAGCTCTTAAGAATACCGGAGTCAGGTGTGTGGGGAGAAGGCAGAAACGGGGTGCTGATTGAGAATGATCACATTGAATGACGGTGCTGGCTCGAAGGGCCGAATAGCCTATTCCTGCACCCATTGTCTATTGTCTATTGACTGTCTGAAAGTGCGATGTGTAGTACTTGGTCAACTACTTGGTGGTGATTATTGAGGCTAGTCATCTAATCTTTTGGGAACTGGAAAGATGGACACTTCCTTGAAGAAGGTGGGGACTGCGGACGGCGATATTCCGTGGCGAGAGGTTGGAGACCTCGGCCAATAGCGTGGCCCGTTGACTGGCGCACGATTTCAAAACTCGACCAGGGACTACATTTGGCCGATTGCCGGAAATTTACCGGCCGTTATCCGAGAATTTACCTGAGTTAAATATGTCATAATGTTGAAAAATGTAGGGAAGATTTACGAGGATGTTGCCGGGACGAGAGGGCCTGGGCTACAGGGATAGATTGGGCAGGTTAGGTCTTTATTCCTTGGAGCGCAAAATACTTCAGGCTGAACATGAAGGTTTATAAAATTATGAAGTGATTAGATACCGTATATGCAAAGTCTATTAAGCATGGTAGCGATTTAATTACTGGAGATGTTAGGATCAAGGCAAGAGTGAATGATGATGTAACGGCAATGAGGGTGTGGGCCAACCTTTTCACAGATGGCCGTGGTTACATAGAACGAGTTCTCGAGAAAATTGTTGAGGTAGTTGCAATAGGGCAATTTAAATAGCATTTGGTCAGGTAGGCGGATAGGAAAACGTTAGAGTTTTGGAGCTAAACGCGGGCAAATTGAAGTAGATTAGACATGGCATCTTGCCCGATATGGAGGAGTTGGACTGCAGAGAATGCTTCCGAGCTGAATGACTCTATGACTCCATGTTCTCTGCTGCCGGTATGTTTTAGAAAGACCAATAGGTGATGGGGGAACGCGTCTTGGCGAAACTTTATTGGCTTGTTCAGAGCAGTTTATCCGGTAGAGATGCAGCGACCAGCTTCTAAACTGTGATGGTATTCAAGCCCTGCTGCAGCTGTCTGGCATTCACTCTATAAAAACCAGCCTCAAGCGTTATATCGAACCAGCCTCAAGCGTTATATCGAATTCTCTTTTGGTATTGCGGAGAACACACATCCTTCGTGTACAGTTCAGCGTCATCTTACTACAAAACCTATTACCTGGATATTAACGAACTGTGTATCTCCCTGTTCATCCAAGTTGTCTGGTTGAGATGGAACTTAATTGTCTCTGTTCGAATGCAGCCATCGGTGTATTTTGTTGATGCAAACGGCGATGACTATTAAATATACATAGAAACATAGAAAATAGGTGTAAGAGGAGGCCATTTGGCCCTTCGAACCAGCACCGTCATTCATTGTGATCATGGCAGATCATCCACAATCAATAACCTGCGCCTACCTTCTCCCCATATCCAGTGATTCCACTAGCCCCTAGAGCTCTATCTAACTATCTTTTAAATTCATCCAGTCAATTAGCCTCCACTGCCTTCTATGGAAGAGAATTCCATAAATTCACAACTCACTGGGTGAAAACGTTTGTTCTCACCTCGGTTTTAAATGGTCTCCCCTTTATTCTTAAACTGCGGCCCCTGGTCTTCGACTCCCCCAACACAGGGAACATTTTTCCCGCATCTTGCTTGTTCCTGTCCTTTTGTAATTTTATACGTCTCTGTAAGATCCCCTCTCATCCTTCTAAACTCCAATGAATACAATGAATACAAGCCCAGTCTTTCTAATCTTTCCTCATATGACAGTCCCGCCATCCCGGGGATTAACCTCGTGAACCTACGCTGCACCGCCTCAATAGCAGGATGTCCTTCTTCAAATTAGGAGACCAGAACTGCACACAATACTCCAGATGTTGTCTCACCAGGGTCCTATACATCTACCGAAGGACCTCTTTACTCCTATACTCATATTCCTGTCTATCTTCTCATCACAAACCTTAAGTAGACCTCGTTGTGCATTGACCTTGTCTTACTCTTCTATTAGCGCCACGTTCAGAAATCCCTGCCTGTAACACGACAGGAGCAACATCGTTAGCTCTCGTCAGACGGCAAATGGGAGGGATCAAGAGTAAAGTGTCAGGGAGCTTTTATTGTTACATGTCGCAAATAGAACAGGGAAAGTGCTACTTGAAGCATCACGAAAGAATATGCATAAACAGTGCTAATAGAAACAATATATGAAGAAATAAACAAGCAAAAATAGTGCAAAAACAATCAATTTCCCAATTCTATGTGCTTTGGAGGTTGTAGTGTTTAATGGCCTCATGGTTGTAGAGAAGAAGCTGGTGCTGAACCTGGACTTTTCAGGCTCCTATGTTTTCATTCCGATGGCAGGAATGAAATGAGTGTGTCGCCTGTGTCACTGATGAAGCTGGCTGCCTTTTTGAGGCAGCAACTCCTGTAGATCTCGCGATGATTGGGAGCTCAGTCACCTTGATGTACCTACCGGGTAGTACTTACTTTTTGCAGTATTCCTCGCTTTTGGGCCTTCAGGTTGTCGAACCAGACCGTGATGCAACCGGGCAACATGCTCTCCAATGCACAAGTGTAGAAATCCAAGAGAGTATTGACAGACCGAATCTCCTCAATCTGCTCAGAAAGTAGAGACGTTGATGAGCTTTCTTTATCATTGCATTAATGTGCCGGGTCCAGGAAAGATTTTCAAAGACATGCACGTCCAATAATGTGAAGATTTTGGCTCTCTCCACCGTCGTCCTGTAGACCTACACAGGATTGTGGGACCCCATTCTTCCACTTCCGACGTCCATAAACATTTCCTTGTGCATTCTGTCAATGAAAGCAAGTCTGTTGCTCTGGAACTCTAGGCATTCTAGATGGTGGTGTAACCGAGAGAGTGGATGCCCAGTGTGAGACTGTAGGCATGCTGAGTTTAGATAACATTGCACCCCTGAAGTTGGATTGATTGATGTCACCGCAGATAATGAGCAGGGCATCAGGGTTTAGTCCTTAAACGTAGTTCATGACCGAGTATAATTCATCCACTGCCACCTTACGTTTTGATTTGGGTGTTATGTGATCGTAGACGCGTTGATAGAGATGAATTGCCCCGGTAAGTAAAAGGTACGGCACTTAGTATTCCAGGTGGTCGCCTGAACTTGTATGTACAAGAGACATTTGAAAGTATATGTAGATAAAGATGGATGGTGGGCCATGGAGAAAACGTGGGGAAGTTGGACTAAATTATTTGGACATATTGCTCGGCCTCGGCATCCGGTTCCAAAGGTCTTCGTTCGTGCTGTTTGACTATAACTCTATAAATGGCATCGTCATTGTGTTTGACTGTAAGTGTCTCAGAGACGATGTGGGCAATCAGCCTGTTATTGTGTTTTCAGGACAGTCCGCGGTGGGGCATCATTTAGAATCCACCTGGCCTGGCTGAAAAATACTTTAAACAAATAAATAATATTTAGTATTATTTGAAGCGAGCTGTTCGATGTCCTGATTTTGGCTTCTGAGCCAATGAAGCACAGAACCATATCTGGGGAATAAAATCCTGGGGATTGTGCAATTTCGAGCTTTTGAATAATGGGGACATGAAGTAGACGGCAAGCGAACTGCAAACAAGCGCGGCTTCACCAACGTCTTGTAAACTGTAATATAACGTCCCAACATCTGCACTTAATACCGTAACAAATGAAAGACATCGTGCCAAAACTTCATTACCATCGTCTCCACCGGGGACTCAAATCCAGTGATCTGTTACGTGCACTCCTCGATCTACCTGTTCTACAGTACTCCGCAGCATCGAACCAATCACTGGGATGGACCTGGCCTGACTTACATCAATAAAGCAAATCACAGATATCCAAACTAAATGCCGCACGCTATTCCACCGCCCACTTTCCCAGCTGATCAAAATCCCAACGTCATTCTTAATATGCATCTTGGCAATCTACCATCCCACCTGCCTTAATGTTTATTTGTAAAGTTAGTAATCATACCTTGCAACATCTGAATCAATTCGTTGATATATGTCGCTGCGTATGTCAATAGTTACGGACCTGCAGTCATAAATTTACGTTCATGTGGAATGGTTAATTCGGTTTGTAGATTCCACGAATCTCTCGTGACCTGCTGTGTGTTCAATGTAAACTAACATTTCCTGTTCCTTGTATCTACATTATTTATCTCCATGGTGCGGAACAGAATATAAATGTTGAGCAGGGACGTGCTATATTCAAACCACAGAAATCAATAAATCACAACTAAACACGAATTGGACGTGAATTGGAAAAAATATTTTTCAGGGTCTCTGGGTTGTCACGTCTTTCATTGTCGTTGGACCTCTCTCCCATAACTCAAGGAAGAGAGGGGATCTTATCGAAACGTATAAGATTATTAAGCTGTTGGACACGTTAGAGGCAGGAAACATGTTCCCAATGTTTGGGGAGTCCAGAACCAGTGACCACAGTTTAAGAATAAGGGGTTGACCACTTAGAACGGATATGAGGGGAAAAAAATCAGTCAGAGAGTTGTCAATCTGTGGAATTCTCTGCCTCAGAGGGCAGTGGAGGCCGATTCTCTGAATGCATTCAAGAGAGAGCTTAAGAATAGCGGAGTCAGGGGGTATGGGGAGAAGGCAGGAACGGGGTACTGATTGAGAATGATCATCCATGATCACATTGAATGGCGGTGCTGGCTCGAAGAGCCGAATTGCCTCGTCCTACACCTATTGTCTATTGTCTATTGTCTACCGCGGTAGCAGCTTCACCTGAAGACATCAACATCTTAGCAAAGCTGCAGGAAGCAGTTTCATTTGGATGAATTAATTGGCTGAAAGTTTCCATGATTTACTGGTAAGTTTCTGCATTCTGGTTGTAAAATATCAAATGTGCATTTTACAGATCCATTCACTGCAGTCTATTTGTGAGATTTCGATAAACTTTCTTGAGATCTTCACACGCTTATAACATGTAGCACGAACCTGAGTTCGATACTGCTTCTTGCATCCTGAACCACGGACACTTGTTCACACTTTACACTTTCTCATTGGTTTCATTTAGCAAAACTAGCCTTTCACTGTCGGTTGTGGTCAGAATGGGTCTGTGGTGCTGCCTTTGGATCCCAGTATCTACTGATTTGGAAGCAACTCCGGACATTGAGGCAAGTTTAAACCAGTTGTCCCTCTGTTTGATTTGCTTGTTGTCTTCACCTGGGCGCCAATTCCATCTCGTTGCATTATCCTTCCGCAGTGGAACACACGTCAAACTTCCAACCGACTACACACCTTCTCACTTGTTTTTCCTTTAAATTTCTGTGCTTTCAATCGACGTTACTGGGTTGATACACTCAAGTACACAAATTAAGGGCTTGGTCAATTGTAGGGCACCAAATTAAATTAACATTTAGGAGAAGGTCCTTATATATGGTAATTATGGGAGAGCACCAATTAATGTCCAATTAGGGGAGGACACCACAAATGGGGATTTGCGGGTGCACCGTTATTGAAGTATGACGGGTGGATAAACAACAAATACGAAATTAGCGGAGGGAAACTGTAAATGTGGAAATAGGGGAGTGCTCCCGCAAATGGGAAATCAGGAGAAGGCAAACCTACGTAGAATTAGGGGAGGGTCCTGCTTGTTTCGGTGAATGGTCCTACTTCTCTCTGTCAGTACTCATGTCTCTTTGTCTCTGTGTTTTCCCCGTCTCTATCTGCTGGTGTTCCTGGCTCCATGTGTGCTCCTGATGTTCGCCTGAAAGAATTCCCACGGTGTGTGAAAAGAAATACACAGGAACATACGCCCATCCACACAGCTAAATAAACAATACAATGAACAAACTGGAGCTAGGAACATTACTCAGCATTGACCAGTTCCACTGTGTCCCTTCAGTGCATTCTATGTGTTCCCACGTCCAGGCTCGCCTCATCCATCCTTTACGGATTGTTCCATTTCGCCCTGTCCCTCGGACACATTTCGGGAAATCTGACCACGGAGCTGTGCTTCTGCTCCCTGCCAAAAAACAACAATTGAAGTAGCAGGGTCCGATGCAGAGAGTTGGAAAAAGCTGGTCAACGGACACCGATGACATCTTACGCGACTGCTTTAAGTCAGCAGTCACGGATTCTGTAGCTAACCTGAATGAGTGCGCCTCTGCCGTGACTGACTTCATCAACAAGTGAGTGGAAGACTGTGTGCCGCCGAAGTCAATCCGAGTGTTCCCCAATCGGAAACCATGGATGTACATTCACAGGTCCGATGCACACAAGTCAAACGATCCCAAGCGGTCCAAGAAGCCACGCTGTGGTCTCCGCAAAGCCATCAAGGATGCCAAGAGGCAATACCGGTTCACACTTGCGTCCCAGTACAATCTCTGGGTCACACGGAGAATGTGGTACGGTCTGATCCAGATAAATGGATGTAAAGAATGTTCAGCCAATATCATTGATGATAGTGCAAACCCACCTGATGAACTGAATACTTTGTATGGTGATTTCTGGCTCTTCAGACTCCAGTGTGGCGCTCCCCAGGGTGACAGTTGCAGAGGTTAGTGCGGCCTTCCTGTGGGTAAATCCACGAAAAGTAACAGGCCAAGACAGAGTTCCTGGCCGTGTCCTTAGTAGCTGCGCGGAAAAGCTAGCACCTGTATTGGTGGACATCTTTGTTCTCTCCCTACTCCGTTATCAGGTACCCAGCTGCCTCTTGAAGACCACTATCATTCCAGTGTCGAGGAAAGGCAAGACCTCAAGTTTAAACGACCACCGAACAGTGGCCTTGACATCCACCATCATGAAATGTTTTGGGAGGCTTGTAAAGGAACGCATTATATCCAGTCTACCCAGCGGCCTTGACCCACTGCAGTTCGCCTACCGCCACAACAGGTCCACGGACGATGCCATCGCCCTAGCCCTACACTCATTCCCAGATCGCCTGGACCGTAGTAATTGCCGGGATTCTGAAATACAAGTGTGAAGCAAGATAAACGCAGAAGAGTCAGATGACACCCGTGGAGTGAGGAAAACGTATCGAATGTCCGAAGTGAATGACTCGATAAAAGATCTGATAGTCCAAAACAAATGCATATTTCGCACCACTAAAGCGCACCTGAGTTAGAGTGTAAATTACATCGCCATCGCACCTGAACATTGCTACAAAATCAGTTCAAGCCGAACAATAGAAATAGAAATAGCCGATCATGCTTACTTTTTGCTAAAGTCGATTTTGTAGCTATATTCCAAATGTTGCGGCTGTATAAATGCACCATCTTCAACATGTCTCAACTACCGTTACTGAAAGTTCGTTCTTTATACCCATCACCATCTGAGTGTAAAGGTCTTTCCTTCCAGTTCCTTGTAAATCTTGCCTCTCTTAACCATCTGACCTCTGTAATTTGCTTATCCATTCTGGGTAAATGACAGTGCATCCACACTATTGATTCCCCTCACGATTTATACACCTTTGTAAGATAACCCCCCCCAGCCTCCTGCCATCCAAGGAATATAGAACTTAACTCCACCTAGAGCTCGGGCCATCAAGATAATTATGAGCGAAGCCCTGCTTTAACTAACAACGGTGATACCACAAATGGAAAAAAGTACATTGGCTGGACCGAGACCCACGAGTGACACGGTAGAGAAACACCCCAGCAACTATCCTTGTCTACGATTTCCAATGAATAAGTCCCATTTACCAGCACATGCTCCGTAGACTATTATGCTTTTACGTTATCTCATTTAAAGAGCGCGATACGGATCTTCAACTCGGTGCAGAGATTGAAGTCATGATTTGTCCCTCGAAAAAAAAGTGGCCTTCAAAGGACCAACAGTTGATCAGATGGTCTACCCTGTCACCTTCACGATAGTACGTACGTACAGATAGTACGGTCTGTCATCCCTACTCCATGGCGGATATTTTTCTATGGAACAGATGCGCCACCATACTGCGAACTATGTTCTGCATTCTGTATCTTCCCTTTGCTTTATCTATTGTTCTTGAGTTTGAACTGATAACATCTGTATATCGTATTTAATCCGTTTAGATCGCATGTAAAACAACGTTATTCATGCGCCTCGACACACGTGACAATAATGAACGTGAACCTGAAGCCTTAATCTCAATCCACCTTTCAACTTAATTGTTTACACCTTTACCAACCAAGGAGGCTTCATAGTTAATAGAAGCATTGTATCCTTTCCCTCAGAAAAGCCACCAGCATCCAGAAAGACACTTCACACCCCTGCAACAGTCTGCTTGAACTTCCACCATCGGGAGGACGATACAAGGCCTTCTACTCCCGCACCTCCAGACTCAGGAACAGCTTCATCCCCAGGGCCATAACTGCTATGAACCGGTCCTGCTGAGCCGGATGGTCACATCGCACAGTGAACCGGCACAGATCTACTTCCACTTTATTCTGTGTTAAAACTGTTACAATTTGTTTCATTGGGCTGTTGTTTTTTAAATTAATTAAATTATTGCATCGTATGGGAGGAGCATTCCCAATCTCGTTGTACCCCTGTACAATAACGAAAAAGATATATTGTATTGTATAGACCGTTCCCTCCGTAACTCCCTGGCCCACTCGTCCCTTCCCACCCAAACCACCCCAACCCCTGAGTGGCCGTTAACCAGAAATGGATTGTTGGGCAATGGCGAGAAGGTGAAGTGTGGGGACGGGTGCAAGAAAACAAAACACACGCTGATACCGGGTTGCGGTCCGTAGTTATTCTCCGGCATCTGAAATACAAGAGGAGGTCAGGATATACTCAGATGTCAGAAGGCATCCGGGGAAAGAAGGAATATATGTTATGTCAGAAGTTAATGATCTCATCAAAACTCCGATATTGACGAACAACATGCAGTGTGGTATCAATTTTCAAACTCAAAGCAACATCGGTGCTGCTCGTCGGCGAACCTGGACATTGTTGCAGAATCAGTTCCTGCTCCACATTTATTGCACAACAGCCACTTAATTGTTTCTTGCTACTGTCTCATTGGCATCTGTATTTCCAAACGCTCTGGCTGTAGAACACTTCACAACTAACTCTTTCGATTGCTTGTCCCATGTACCCACCACATTTGGAGTGTAAATTCCTACCTTCAGTTTCTTTTAAATCTTGCCACTCTGACTTGGAGCAATCACATTGAAGCGACACCCTAGAAGGCACACAAACGAAAACAAAAAGACAATTGTTATGTCCCCTGTTACCCTTGTCAAAATACGGTAACAGAATAAAGGGGAGGCCATTTAAAACTGAGGTGAGAAGAAAATTATTCACCCAGAGAGTTGTGAACTTGTGGATTTCTCTGCCACAGAAGTCAGTGGGGGTCAATTCACTTTGTTGAATTTGAAAGAGAGTTAGATAGAGCTCTAGGGGCTAGTGGAATCAAGGGATATGGGGAGAAGGCAGGCACAGGTTACTGCTTGTGGACGATGAGCCATAATCATAATGAACGGCGGTGCTGGATCGAAGGGCCAAATGTCCTCCTCCTGCACCTATTTTCAATGTTTCTACAAGCATATTTTCACATTTAATGGCAGCTTGGTCTGGGAATAACTCAGCCAGGACTGCGAGAAATTGCAGAGGGTTGTAAATATAGCCCAGTCTATTTGAGACCCCAGACCAATCATATTATTCATCTACATTCTACGCTGCATAACATTACCCAAACACCCAACATAATTGACAACTATGATCAGAGCTGAACATTCGTACTAAGATGACTACTAAGATTGTCCATGTAACACAAATTGTATTGATACACAAAAGAAGGTACTGAGTGGGGGTTAACCACAAATGAACTGTTGGACAAAGAATTGGCCTCCACTACCTTCTGAGGTTGAGAATTTCACAGATGTACAACTCTCTGAGTGAAAAACGTGTTCCTCATCTCCATTCCAAATGGCCTACCCCATATTTTTAAACTGCAGCCCTTGGTTCTGGACTCCCCCAACATTGGGAACATGTTTCCTGCCTCCAGTGTGTCCAATCCCTTAATAATCTTATATGATCGGGGACATGTCTGGCTAGACCGCGAGAAATTGCAGGGAGTTATAAATTGAGGCCAATCCATCACACAGACCAGACGTTCCACCATTGACTCCATCTGCACATCACGTTGGCTCGAAAAGAAATCAGCCAACGTAATTAATTAAAAAAAAAAATTTTTTAGGTCTCTTCCTCGGGGCGAGGCTCGGCCGCGGGACCTTCCACCGCCCGGTGCGGCTCGGCCGCGGGACCTTCCATCGCCCGGTGCGGCTCGGCCGCGGGACCTTCCATCGCCCGGTGCGGCTCGGCCGCGGGACCTTCCATCGCCCGGTGCGGCTCGGCCACGGGACCTTCCATCTCCTTGCGGGGGTTGTGCGGGTCGGTCCCCTGTTACCCTTGTCAAAATACGGTAACAGAATAAAGGAGGCCATTTAAAACCGAGGTGAGAAGAAACTTATTCACCCAAAGAGTGCAGACCAAACATATTATCCATCCATTAGAGACCGCAGACCAAACATATTATCCATCTACATTCCACGCTGCATAACATTACCCAAACACCCAACATAATCAAAGATTTTGCCAACACCGCTCAGTTCTTCTTTCCCCAACTCCAATACGGCAAATGGTAGAGAAGCTTGAAAGCGCGCATCACCAGACATAGGATTAGGTTCATTTCCTCCGTTATTGGGCTTATGAACGGTCCCTCCATAGGCTAGAATACTAATTCAATTCCCTCTACCCCATCATGGACATTGAACTTCGTCTGGGGTACAGATGTACAACCATGTGCTGCAGTGCTGATACATGGATTCTGCACGCTGTAACTTCCACTTTGCTCTATCTATTGTCATGTGTCATACACCGCAGGGACAGGTCCTTCCACCCAGCCTGCCAACGCCGATCAATGTACTCCATCTAGAACGTCCCAACTGCCGCCGTTGCCGTGAATCACTCTCAACTCTTCCTAGATGTGCTTGTCCAAATGTATTTTAAATGATGTTAAATAGGCATGCAATAGCTCATCTACAGTTTGTATTTCAACTACCTCCTTTTGCATCTCATTCTATATGTCTTCCACCCGCTGTGCGCATCCATACAGTTACCACGCTCTGAGTGGGTCCACATACACAAGTGCCCTTTGTCCACGAGCTTGAACCGATAGTGTCAAAATATAAGAAATGTAATCTCTTTGGATAGCATGCAGAACAAAGTTGTTTGATGTAGCTCGGTACATGTAACAATATTAAACCTAAAACTGAAGCTAAAACCTAAAGCGCCTGTCACCTGCAGTGTTTACAACAACACCAAACCAGCAGGATCTTTCATTGGTCATACAAGCATTACCTCATCCGTCGTTCGAGCTGAGCACCTCGGCACACTAAGTCATATTTTTGCTTGCTGTTTTAACAGAACTCGAGTTCTCCAATTGCACTTGTCCAGTTCTATGGAGAACAGAATTAGGCAATGTGACCATATTCAGCATGACATTCTATGTAATGAACCATTTTCTGCATTCTGAATCTTCCTCGCTCCATCTATGGACTTTAACTGATTGTAGTTGATGTTGCATCTAAACTGAGCGGATAGCGTGCAAACCCACGATTTTCACTGCACCTCGGAACATGTGATGATAATAGGCGTAGTCTGACCTCACCTAACCTAATTATCTGACATAAGTAACAACTTGCCAGCACCGCCATTCAATGTGATCATGGCTGATCATTCTCAATCAGTCCCCCTTCCTGCCTTCTCCCCATACCCCCTGACTCCGCTATCCTTCGGAGCTCTATCTAGCTCTCTCTTGAAAACGTCCATAGAATTGGCCTCCACTGCCTTCTGAGGGAGAGAATTCCACAGATTTACAACTCTCTGAGTGAAAAACGTTTTCCTCATCTCCATTCCAAATGACCTACCTCTTATTTTTAAACTGTAGCCTCTGGTTCTGGACTCCCCCAACATTGGGAACATGTTTCCTGCCTCCAGCGTGTCCAATCCCTTAATAATCTTATATGATCGGGGACATGTCTGTCTAGACCGCGAGAAATTGCAGGGAGTTATAAATGGAGGCCAATCCATCACACAGACCAGACGTGGTACCATTGACTACATCTGCACATCACGTTGGCTCGAAAAGAAATCAGCCAACGTAATCAAATACTTTTAATTTTATTTTTTTAGGTCTCTTCCTCGGGGCGAGGTTCGTCCGTGGGACCTTCCACCGCCCGGTGCGGCTCGGCCGCGGGACCTTCCATCGCCCGGTGCGGCTCGGCCGCGGGACCTTCCATCGCCCGGTGCGGCTCGGCCGCGGGACCATCCATCTCCTTGCGGGGGCTGTGCGGGTCGGTCACCTCGGTAGGGGTCGAGATGTCTGTCCGGGGGAGGGGCGTGGGGGAAGAGAGAGGAAGTTGTTTTGCCTCCATCACAGTGAGGGTGTGTTTGTAGTCACTGTGATGGATGTTTGTGTTGGGGTTGTGTGTCTTGTGTTTTTTGTTTTTTTGCTCTGTGACTGCTGACAAATTAATTTCGTTCGGTAAAACGAATGACAATAAAGCTATTCTGTTCTGTTCTGTTCAAAGGGGAGAGAGATACAGAGAGGGAGAGGGCAGAGAGAGTGAAAGAGAAAGTAGAGAGGGCGAGAGAGAGCGAGGGGAGCGGGAGAGAGGGGAGAGAGAGGGGGAGGTTGTATAAAATATTAATTTAGTTTAATTTATTATTGTAAATGTATTCCTAAAAGAGAAGGGGGAGAGAAAGAGTGGAGAGTGAGGGCGAAGGAAGGGGAGGGAGACAGAGTGGATAACAAATATTAGTTTAAATTATTGTTGATACTAAAAGTCTCGTTTGTTTGTTTGTTTGTTCATGAACTACATCCAAAACGCTACAGGATTGCGCGACAATGTTAGGCCCACCTTGCTCACTGTTATCGCTTTGGTGCTAATGGAAGATGTTTCATTGAAATTGCTGTTATATTTTTTGCTGTTCTCATTTTAATGTTTAAATCTATCTACTAGGGATAGAGAGGGGAGGGACGGAGGGAGGGGAGGAGGGGGTGAGAGGGGGAGTTGATGGAGGGGGAGAGGGAGAGGGTACTGCACCAAATGCAGGAGAGGTTTGGGCACAACGGTTCCACTTGTTTGTTACATATTGGAGTGGGAGAGAGAGTATCAAATATTAGTTTACTTTATTCTTGTAAAATAATTATAATACATTGGAGGGGGGAGAGGGAGAGGGAGGGGGAAGGGGAGAGAACAAAAAGGCCGTATCCTCCCCGTATCTACGAAACATCACCACCCCTTCCCCCCCCCCTCCTTTAATCCAGAGTCCACATGATGGTCAACATCTACACTGAATTGATGGTGGTCTTTTGGAACAGAGCGAGGGTGGCGAGGAGAGGGGAGGGAGAGGTTTGAGCGAGGGGAAGAGGGGAGAGAGAGAGATAGAGGGAGGAAGAGAGGGGCGTGTGGGAGAGAGAGAGATGGGAGATAGAAAGGGGAGAGAGAAAGGGGAGAGAGAATATGGAAAAGATAAGGGGAGAGGGCGGATCAAATATTACTTTAATTTATTATTGTAAGTGTGTCATAAATTGGGGGGGGGGAGAGTGGGGAAAGAAAGAGGGGAGAGAGAGGGGGCAAAGATGGGGAGTGAGATAAGAATGAGAGAGGGTGTAGAGGGGGAGTGGCGGTGGGAGAGATTTGAGGGGGAGAGACTCGGGGTAGAAAGAGGTGCGAGATAGAGAGAGGAGGGGAGACAGGGGATAAGGAGGGAGAGAGAAGGGGAGAGGACACAGAGAGATGGAGAAAAGGCAGAGAGAGGGGGGAGAGAGAGGGAGTGATAATGAAAGGGGAGAGAGACTGGGGAGAGAGAAAGATGAAGGAGAGAGAAGGGGGAGAGAGGTGGGAGAGACAGTGGTCAAGAGACTGGGAGAGAGAGAGATAGGAGAGAGAGGAGATGGAGAGAGGGCAGAGAGAGAGAGAGAGAGAGAGAGAGAGAGAGAGAGAGAGAAAGAGAGAGAGAGAGAGATTAATAATAATAATAATTCATTTATTTTATATAGCGCCTTATCACATGCTCAAAGCGCTTTACAAAAACAATTAACATAGAAACAAACAGACAAACTATCCTGACGGAAAAGCGGCGAATTCACAACGCCAGCGTCCTCTCACGTCAGGGTGCGGCAGTAGACATTAAAAAGCACAAGACACACAGATATAATTTTTTACACAAACAGCCATCACAGTGATTGCTCTAGGCATACCCTCACTGTGATGGAAGGCAAAGTCTTATCTCCTCCTCATTTTTCTCCCGTGGTGCCACGAGGTGATCGAGGCTCCCATCTTTTTGAAGCCCCCACCGGGCGATGGAAAGTCCCAGGGCCGAGCCGAGCAGGCCGATGAAAGTCCTGAGCCCCCACCGGGCGATGGAAAGTCCCAGGGACGAGCCGAGCAGGCCGATGAAAGTCCTGAGCCCCCACCCGGCGATGGAAAGTGCTGCGGCCGAGCCGAGCAGGCCGATGAAAGTCCTGAGCCCCCACCGGGCGATGGAAAGTCCCAGGGACGAGCCGAGCAGGCCGATGAAAGTCCTGAGCCCCCACCGGGCGATGGAAAGTGCTGCGGCCGAGACACGCAGGGCGATGAAGGGCCTGCGGGCGGGTCGATCGTACCTCGAAGAGGGACAGAGGCAGTGGGAGTTCGAAGTTTGACTGAACGTTGGACTTCCGAAACTTTCCTTTGTCGAAGGATTTCTCCATTCAGTGAGGAACTCCAGCGCTTGTCTGTAGCGTTGTGGGAGCGGCAGTGGCTGGCGGAATGCCAATCGTACCTGGAGATTGGGAGTTGGGAAGATGTGGTGTTTGTGTCGATTCTAGCTCCACAATCCAGCTTCCATACCATTGTGCCCGGACTGGGACTTCGGGCTCAACAAAGAGAAGGTACTTTTCAAAATCTGGCAGATTTCGGAGGGGCTCGATTGGCATCAGAAAGCCCCAAAAGCTGCACTCGGCGGTGAGGATAAGCGTGGGCGTGTTCCCTTCCTCGACTGGAGAGAACTGCTTCTGTTGCTCTTTAGACTGAGACTGACTCTGAGAGCGTTCTTGAGCGAAGACTGCTGTTGTTTCGGGTGTTGTTCTGTACCCCTGTCAGGATGGCAGCGGCTCGGAGCTACGCAGGTGCGGCTTCGGCTGCGGCTCCGGAGTCACTCCGGGGACCGGTGGTCCAAGGAGGAATTTGCAGAGAGTCTGTTTGATCTCTTCAAGAAGGACGAGATTGCCTCTGCTGAGGTTGGATGGGGTAAATGTCAATTCATCCTAAAGGAACAGCAGGATGTGACCCTAGCTTTGGAGAATGGGCTTATAGTGGGGGGGGGGGGGGACCTTTGTGCCGGTGGAACCATGGGTGTCCACCGTGCGTCCGGTTCTCCTGCGCAACGTTCCCACTTTCATCCGGGATGCGCTCCTTAGCCCACACCTGGCAGAGATTGGGGAGGTGCGGTCCAGGCTGACTAGGCTTAAACAGTCCTGGCGCAGCAGCACTCGTCTCCTAAGGAGCTATACTTTTAAGAGGCGGGTGTACATGGAAGTAGGATTGGGGTTGGGCTCGGAGGGAAGCTTTGTCGTCAAGAATGCGGGGCTCCAATACCGTGTGTATTGGAGTTGGGGGGAAGCACGGTGTCATGCGTGTAAAGAGTTCGGGCACTTCAGCAGGGATTGTCCCAATGGCCGGGGTGCTGCGAGAAATCCCAACGCTGCAGCCCAGGAAAACACTGCTAGCCCACCCGGGGCTGCCGGTTCCACCTCGGTGACCCGGGGAGACACTGCTGGCCCACCGGGGGCTGCCGGTTCCACCTTGGCGGCCCAGGGCTGCACTGCCCCCCGGCCCCCATGTCCTGCACCTGCGGCGGAGCTTGGCGGAGAGGTGCAGGGGGAGGGCGAGGAGGAGGGGGGATGGCAGGTGCAGAGGGGGAAGAAGTCCACGAGGAAAATGAACAATCTTAAAGCGAGACAATCGCAAACGGATGGGCTCACGCCCACACCTGTTGGACCCGGAGAGGTCCAGAGGGCACATGGCGGGGCTCAGCAAGGAGCTGAGGAGGTACGGGAGGGGACGGAGGAGTTCCTGTTGGGATCTGCGGTGGCCGAACAAAGGGATGAAAGAGAGGAAGCTGGCAGTGTGGAGGTGGAGGACCCCTCCTTTATGGAGGTCACCGAAACACCGCCCGCCGTGGGGGTAAAGAGGAGGCATGAGTCTGGTGAGGAAGAGGATGGCCCTGGGCATAAGGCCAGGGGGATGCCTACCTCGAGACCCTCCACTCCGGTCGAGGATGGTGATCCACGACTAGTGTACTCTGGGCTGGAGGTTGCCCTTTCGTCCCAGGGGCCTTCTGAGGGTGATATCTCACCAGATGTTGGGGTTGGCTACCTTGGGAATGTATCCCCTAGGATGGAGGCCGAGCAGGGACAACCCGAAGGAGGGGGTCTCGGCTGTAGGGGTGGTTTCCCAGCCTGTGCTCCTCATTAGAGTTACGAGAGTGACTGAGGGGTGTGCTGCCCCATAGTCTGAGGAAGTCGGGGAGACTCCAGAAACACTGGCTCCTCCAGTGGGCCTCAGTGAGGTTACTGCCCTGGTGGTGGAGGATGGAGACTCTCTGGGTGATGCTGGGGGAGTGGGTTCCCTGGATGCGGAGGGGGATGGGGCTGTTGCGGGTCGTGTCTCTCAGTCGGATTCCGGGGGTGAAGTTGGACCGCGGGCTCTGGGGGCGCACTGTTTTTGTTCTTCCCCAGGCCCAGTTGTAGAGGGCGGGGAGAGTGTGCAGGAGCATGGCCATACACTGGCCGGCTCACCGCTGCTGGAGGCGTCAGGACTCTCCCTCAACATTGATCCTGGGGGTGGGATCATGCCGGAGGGGGGGAGGGTTTTGGAGCCAGCTTACACAGTGAAGAGAGCGAGCTGGCAGCCAGCGGCAGTCTGCCAAATCTGGGCCATGACCTTGAGTGCAGGGAGGGGGAAGATGTTGCTTCAGGTGTCAGTGGGTTGGCAGAATGCCAGGACTCCAGTGCTGTGGCTCGAGCGGCCGGCATCTTTGAGATTCGAGAGTTTCTGAATGAATATAAGCGCAGTAGGAGCAAAGTCCGGCTAGCTGCCGAACGGTGGCCAGACCGGGGGGAACTATCCGGACACTTAGTGCTATCGTTAACAGTAAGGATAATGCTCTAGGTGCTTGTGATAAGCGCCAATTCGGGGAGTTTTTGAAGCTCCTAAAAGAGAGGGGCGTCACTCCCACAAGGAGCGTGAGGAATAAGCCTAGTGTGCCTTCAAGCGGAAGGGGGGACCTTCGTAGATTTCACCATCTATCGGTCCTCAGAGAGGGGAAGTATGCAGTGAGCTTTCTTCAAGAGACGCACACTATTGTTAGTGATGAGCCCACCTGGGTCCTGGAGTGGGAGGGGGGGGGGGTCTACATGAGCCACCTCAGTACAAAGTCAAGTGGGGTGGCTTTCCTGTTGGCCCCGACTTTCCAGCCAGAGATTGTGAAGGTGCAGGACGTTGTGCCAGGCCATTTGCTCTATCTGGCCGTGAGCCTGGATGGCGTGCCGTTACGTTTCATTAACGTGTATGCCCCCAGCACCGGCACGATGCAGGCGCGTTTACTTCAGGAGGTGACTGCTCTGCTGAGCACCATTGATTGCGGAGAGTGTGGCTTCCTTGGGGGGGATTTCAATTGTACCCTTGAGGCGCGAGATCGCTCTGGTATTCAGTGTGCCCCTGCAGTGGCGAAGAAGTTGAGAGGTGTGATTGAATCTTTTGAGCTGGTTGATGCGTGGCGGAATCTCCACCCTGATTCTAACGCGTTTTCGCGGAGGTCTGAGGGGGGTGGTTCCCGTATCGACCGTGTGTGCATCTCCAGAGCGTATATCTCCCGGGTCTCAGCGGCCTCTATGCGGACGGTGCCGTGTTCGGACCACTGCCTGGTGCGAGTGGACTTTATTCCAGCTCGCACACGGGCTGGGTCCGCGTACTGGCACTTTAATAACCAGTTGCTGGAGGATCGCCGATTCCGGGAGTCTTTCAGGCGGTTCTGGGTGAAGTGGAGAGAGAGGCAGAGGGGCTTCCCTTCCCTTAAGCAGTGGTGGGATGTGGGGAAAGCTTACATCCGTCTTGTCTGTCAGGGCAACACGGGAGGGTCGACCAGAAGGCGGGACGCGGCGGTCGAGCTACTCGAGAAGGAGTTACTCGACGCAGAGTCTCGCTTGTGTCGGGATGGTGAGGACTCCTGTGAGTGGGGAGAGTTTCAGGAGAAGAAAGAAGCGCTGAGGGACCTGCAGCTTGAGCGGTCCCGAGGTGCTTACGTGAGGTCGCGAGTCCAGATGCTGCACGATCTGGACCGGGCTTCACCTTTCTTTCTCTCTCTGGAGAAAGGGCGAGGAGCCCGCAAACAGCTGGTCGAGCTGCTCGCGGACGATGGCTCCTCGGTCACAGACCCAGAGGGGATTAGTGCGTTAGTTCGGTCCTTTTACGGAACGCTGTTCTCCGCGGATGGTATCAGGGGGCGGCTCAGCGGGTTCTGTGGGAGGGGCTACCGACTATAGATAGAGGGGTGTTTGAGCAGCTTGATGACCCCTTATCATTGGAGGAGGTGACTGATGCCCTGCACCAGCTCAGAAGGGGTAAGTCCCCTGGGCTGGATGGGCTGACGGTTGAGTTTGTTAGAGCCTTCTGGGATGTCCTGGGGGGTGATTACATGAAGGTTTTGGGGGAGAGCCTGGCGACCGGGGAGATGCCCCTCTCGTGGCGCAGGGCAGTCGTTGTCCTGCTACCCAAGAAGGGCGAACTCCGCCTGTTGAAGAACGGGCGCCCGGTCTCTCTCCTCTGTACAGAGTATAAAGTTTTTGCACGGGCGATGGCAAATCGCCTGGGCTCCGTACTATCCCAAATGATCCACCCTGACCAGTCCTATACAGTCCCTGGCCGGTCCATTTGTTTAGGGACCTGATCCATCTGGCCCAGGGCACTGGTCAGTCAGCTGCTTTTCTATCCCTGGATCAGGAGAAGGCTTTTGATAGGGTGGACCATGATTACCTCTTCGGGACACTGCAAGCGTTCGGTTTTGGACCGCATTTTGTGGCCCGGGTCCGGCTTTTGTACACCGCAGCAGAGTGTCTCGTGAAGATTAACGGTGCATTGTTGGCTCCCATTCGCTTTGGGAGGGGAGTACGCCAGGGGTGCCCCATGTCTGGGCAGTTGTACTCGGTCTGTGTGAAGCCATTCCTGTGTCTTCTTAGGAGGCGGTTGGCAGGCCTGGTTCTACCAGGACCAGGGGTGGATGTGGTTCTCTCGGCCTATGCCGATGACATTCTTCTTACGTTTACTGATGCTGTTGACCTGCGGAGGATGCGCGAATGCCAGCAGGTGTTCTCAGCTGCTTCGTCCGCTAGGATCAACTGGAGTAAGTGCTCCGGACATTTAGTGGGCCAGTGGCAGGTGGACTCCCTGCAGGAGGAGATGAAAGACTATGCATGGAGCACCACGCACCTCCTCTACCTGGGCATCTACCTGAGTCCCACTGAAGATGCTTGGCCAGCGAACTGGCAGGAGCTAGAGACGAAAGTCGTCGCCCGGCTGGGATTATTTCTTTCCAGGGTGGGGTGCTGGTCATAAACCAGCTGGTGGCCTCAATGTTATGGTACCGGCTGGCCACTCTTGTCCCGTCCTCTACCTTTGTAACTGCTGTACAGAAGAGGTTAGTGGATTTCTTTTGGGGAGGGAAGAAACACTGGGTCTCAGCAGCAGTCCTGAGTCTCCCGCTAGAGGAGAGTGGCCAGTCCTTGGTATGCGTGCGTACCCAGGCGGAGGTATATGTACGCGGAGCACCCTCCCAGGTGGCACGCTCTGGCCACGTATTTTTTCCGCCAGGGCCAGTGCCTAAGGGGGGTTTGGCGGCTCCCGGTGGCGGGCATCAGTCGACCCGCCACACGGGTCATGCCAAGCTTTTACCGCGATGTGTTGGGAGTGAGGAATTCAGTCAGCGCGTTACTCCTCAGGGGGAAGGGGGTGTTGTGGCTGTGGGGGGAGTTGGTACTCACCCTGTTGCGGTGGGTGTCGGGGAGCGGCGTGTGCTTGGAGTGATTCCGGCCGAGCTTACCCCCGCTCCGCCGGAACTGCTCATCGGGCCCAGGCTCCGGAAAATTTACCGAGAGCCGGCCCCACACAACTTGAGCCGCCTCTCCCAGATGCCCTGCGTGCCGTTCCGTGATGTAGGCAGACGTTTACTGTATAGGATGCTCCTGCACAATCTGCATCTCCTCGCCTTCGTCTTCCGTACGGATACGCCTTGGCGATCCGTGTTGCCACAGTTTTCCCGGTGCAATATTGAGGTCTATCTACAAGGGAGTCCTCCCCCTTTACATCGGGGACCTGGGGTGGAGAGTGTTGCACAGAGCCGTTGTATGTAACAAATTTTTGAGCCGGTTCACGGACTCGCCGGCCGCCTGTATTTTCTGCGGCGAGGAAGAGTCCGTGTTCCACGTGTACATGGAGTGTGTGAGGTTGCTGCCCCTGTATGAGTATCTGAAGGGGTTGCTCCTCAAGGTTTTGGCTGCATTTCAGTCCTAAGATCCTGGTGTTTGGGCTCGGGGCTGGGAGAGGGGAGGGACGGTCAGGAGGGTGGGATTTCCCTGTCGGTTTGCTCCAAGGCCTGGCCAAGATGGCCATTCGTGGGTCCAGGCAGCGGGCGGTCGATTGTCTTGCCAGA
>NC_135986.1:8006122-8098622 GCF_053455715.1 Rhinoraja longicauda
CGTCAGCCACAGGAGGATGAAGCTGCCGGAGATGGTGAAGAGTAAAACCACAGACCTCCTCCTGCTCTCCCATCTCCGGGTCACTGCGCTTCTCCCCCCTTGCTCTGACCCCTCAGCCCCTGACGGACCCGACTGGCCACTAAAATGTGCCGGACTGTCAGAGCGTGAGGCAGCAGGATCACAGCGAAAGGGAGGAACGGAGTTAAAACCGTGACGATCCAGTCAAATGCCACCCACCCGGGGTCAGTGAAATAACTGTCCACCAAGGCACAGCCCCACGGGACATTGTCGATGGTTCTCCAGGGTTCCACTATGAAGTAGCGGGGAACGTTTTTCAGACACAGCAGAACGCCGGCTGTTGCGAGAACCGCAGCCGCGGTTTTCCCGGTGCAATATTTAGTTTTCAGCTTCTGGCAACAAATGGCGACAAAGCGATCAAAGGTGAAAGTGACGGTGAACCAGACAGAACAGTCTGTAGCTGCAGTCCTCAGTACAAAAATAACACTGCACACAGGGGTGATGGACACGAAACTCCAATAAAAGTAATGGTATCGGATCTGATACAAAATGACCTCGGTGATCAGGGTGAGTAGATCGGCCGCTGCCATGGCCACCAGGTAGCGAGTGGTGCAGGTGGAGAGGCCACACTTTCCCCGGGACAGGATAACAATCGCCACTAAATTCACTGCGGAAAGAGAAGGGGACGGACACTGGGCATTACTGAACACGGTCTCCGGGGCTGGACACCTGCTCCACTTTCAGCTGAATATCAGGAGTGTTGGAGTCGGTGTGCGGCTGCAGGTTTAACAATGTCAGACCCGGCTCCGTCTGTGCCCGACCTGCCTGCTTCAGGGGAGAGGAGATAAGTCGACGGGCGGGGTAAAGGACGGGGAAGGAACGAGCAGCCGCCCGCTGCGATAAGCGAAATGGTCCTTTCTATAGTTAACCCTGCTCACAGTCTCTGATGGGGCCGGTTTCACAGAATTAACCGTGACCGGCCGCGTTTAACAAGGGCTCTGGGAACTCGGCATCTGATGGGGACGAGGAGGGTTCCAGAGGGAAGGCAGGGACAACTTAGGATCGGGCAGCAGAGCGGCTCCGTTAATGGATTCATTCCACAGTGAGTTTAGTTCGGCAACAACACACGCCGGTAGATCCGCGGCCACCGGTTCAGGAGATCGATCGAATTATTGACCAACAGGCGTGTGGAATCCGACTGTGACAGACTCCACAGTGAGACGTGTCCACAGGAGCGGGTGTTCACTCTGATCAATAACTCAGACACAGTGAACTTCACAATGTAAACCACTTCCCAGTCACACCGTCCCGGAGAGCTGCCTGTCCTGAGCACTGGGACAACTCTGGGCAAGGTCCCACTGAAGGAAAGAAAAACATTCTAGTGGGTCCCGGCAGTGGGCGAAAAAGAGGGTTAGCTTCGGCTGTCTGAAAATGAGAAAAATCACAGCGTCAATTCAAAGATATTTCTCTGAGAGGATAGATATACTCCACATATTCTTGCACAACGATCATCAGTTGGGAATATTGTAACATGATCAGAATCAGGTCAACACCGGTGTACAGACGGAGTTATAAAACTTGAATTGTTCTGTTCACTTACCAGGGACTCCAACGGCAGCAATGATCACGTACAAGATTTTGTGCACGTCCATATATTCCCAATAATGGTGCCCCATTTTCTCTTCCCAGCGACGTGTCCCCGTGAGCGACCGGTAATCTCTCGGAATGAAATGCCGGGGCAGAACATTCCCGGAGATTTTATACCATGTTCCGTCTCCACCGGGACAGTGAAGTTTCAACAGAGTTAAAAAATAGAGCGTTTCTAATGATTCGCAAACAGATGACTTCAGCCAAGTGAAATCCCCGCTGAGACAGGTCGTGGTTTATTCAGGGAATTGATTGAGAAACTCCAAAGACTGGGAATTGTGGCGATACTGAGGGATGGAAATTGGGAGCGGCATTGTTCCAGCAAAGGGGATATTGCTTCAAACTCCATCGGATCCAACTCTCCACCACATGTTGTTTATCTGATTTCCTTCGCTCAGCAAGGCAATCCCAAATTCAAGGGACCGTCTAAAGGCTTCTGGTGCACAGTTTGAAGGTGGACTGGACAGCCTTTGTCCACAGCGTGATGAATTAGTTCAACAGATCACCTCAGACTAAAATGGCCCCTCCACTCTGTTTCACCACTCAATATGATCGCGGCTGAACTGATTGTAACCTCAACCCCACATTCCCGGCGACCCCTAATACGCATTCAGTCCTTGCTTGCCTGGAATGGATCTAGCTTTGCCTTGGGACAACAACATTCTCCACCTTTATCACCTTGAGGAGGAACGACCCAAAGACTCACGACACTCAGTGAACAGAACCATTGCCGCCTCAGAATTGTCTTAAAAGTAGAACAAACGGCGAATGGTGCAACATCTCTCCCTGCTCTCTTTCTCTCTATCTCTCCATCTTTACTGCTATTCTCTCTCTGAACTGTTACTCTCTCCCCTACACTCTCTATTCTCCTTCTCTGTGCCGCCCGCTCTCTGCCAACCTCTCTCCCCTCCCTCTCCCACTCTCACTGCATCCCACCCTCCTTCTCCCTGTATCTCTCTGATGCTTCCCTCTCCCCCTTTTGCCAACCCACTCGCTCTGAACTCCCCTCTCTCCTCATTTTCCCGCTCTCCCTTTGATAGTCCACTCCCCCTCCACCTCTTCTTTCGTCTTCTCCTCTACCTCTCCCTTTTATCTTTGTACGACCTATTTCTCTATCCATTTCCCCACCTCTCCCTCACTTGCCATCACTTCTCTTTCCAACGCCTTTCTTGGCAAGTGCAGTTAAAACGGTTAGCCACCATCGGATGTAACAGCTGTCCCTATACCCCTTCCCTCTCGCTCGAGCAGCCCTTCCAGGTGAGACAGATGTTCACCTGCACCTCCTCTAATCTCATCTACTGCATATGGTGTTCCAGATATGGCCTCCTTTCCATCGGCGTGGTGAAATGGAGACCCGGCGACCGTTTTTTGTCGAACACTTACTCTCGTTCTGCTAAGGCTTGCCGGATCTGCCCGTTGCTAGCCACTGTAACCCCCTCGCACACTGACCTTTCTGTCCTGGGCCTCCACCAACGCCAGAGAGATTACACTACAACAGAAAGAACGCCACTTCATAGTCCGCTTGGGAACCTTGCAACCTAATGGGATGAACATTAGCAGATGTCAGGTAACTAACGTTCAACTTTCCGCTTTTCCCTCGTTCTTTCTCTTGCTTCACGCGGACTCGCACCTGTTCATCCCCTCCACCTCACCTTCAACCGATATTCCCTCCTCTCTCTTTATAATTCCAACCTGCTCAATCCTTATCTCGCAACTTTTATCTTTTAACCTCTGGTCTCAACCACTTAACTATGAAAACGGTATTCACCCACTCATCATTCAACTCGCGTTGTCCTGCTGTTCCAGCCTTCTCCACCTTCCCACAAGAATCAGTCTGAAGAAGGGTCTCCAACCGAACTTCACCCATCCATGTCCTTGGCCGGCTTAGCTAGTTCGGCTTGCCCTCTACAACTCTCACCAACTTCGACAGATGCACCATAGAAAGTATTTTATCAAGATGCATCACAGCTTGGTTTGCGAACAGCTCCATACAACAAGGCAAGAAATTGCTGCGAATTGTCCAAATCATCACACAAAGCAACCTCCCATATATTGACTCAATTTATAAACCATGCTGCCTCGGCAAGGCCAGCAGCATAATCAAGGACGAGTCGCACCCTTGCCACTCCTGCTTCTCCTCTGTCCCATCAGGCAAAATGTATAGAAGTGTGAAAATGCACACCTCCAGTTTCAGGGACAGCGTCTTCCCGGCTGTTATCAGGCAACGGAATCATCCAACCACAAACAGAAAGCAGTGCTTAACTACGATCTACCTCATTGGTGATCCTCGGACGATCATCGATTTGATTTTGCAGGCTTTACCTTGCACTGAACGTTATCCCCTTATCATGTATCTATACTCTGTAAATGGCTCGAATGTAAGAATGTATTTTGTTTCCACTGACAGGGTACCACGCAACAAAATCTTTTCATGGTACCTCGGTACACGTGACAATAAACTGCACTGAACTGACATACTCAACTAGATTTCTCCAGAGGTGCAGCCTGACTCGCATTGGATATTGATTGTGTGTGACAGCGTGAGTGTGCGAGTCCGTGAAAAAGTGTGTTAGCACCTGTGTGCGAGTGTGAATGTGTGAGACTGTGTAAATGAGTCGATGTGTGTGCGTATGCGTTAGTGTATGCGGTTGCAGGAATTTCAATGATTCAGTGATACCTTATTATCACGTACCCAGGTAGAGTGAAATGCTTAGTTTTGCAGACAACCCGGTAACATCATGCAGCAGACCTCACCTAGGCGGTACAAAATTGTCGCCACATTCTGACGCCGGCAAAGTTACAAACGTTGGCCGGATAGTTCTATCTCCTGCCTGCCGCCGCACCGCGGGTCGCCCCTTCGTTCTCGGCGGCGTTCCTCGCTCTCCGACGGTCTCTGCGGTTCCGCGCGACTCCCACCTCGCTCCCGAGGCGCGGCTCCCATCGCCATCCACGGTGGGAGAGCCGGGCCGACCGGGCCGACTGAAGGGCTTGGCCCCGGTCACCGGGAACACTGCCGGCCACGCTGCGCTGCGCTGCTCGCCGCGAACATCCAAGGATACACTCAATCCCAAAATGTGCACGTGTGCATGCGGGTCTGCGTGTGAGAGAGCGGTAGAGTATGTAAAAGTGCCTATATTTGTGTGTGTGTGTGTGTGTGTCTGTCTGTCCGAGTGCGTGTGAGTGTGTGAGTGTGTGAGCATTAGTAAGTGTGGATGCAAGTGCGATTGAATGTATCTGTGTCTCTGAGTGGGAGAGTGCATGTGGGTTTGTGAAGGACAGTGTTTGCGTCTGTGCGTGTGTGTGGCTGTTTGTGAGAATATGTGGGATATGAGTTTGTCAGAGGGTTTGAGTATGTAATTCTTTGATAGTGTGTGTGTGTGCGTGTGTGTGAGAGTATATGATGGTGTTGTCAGAGAATGTGTTCGTGTGTAAGTATGTGCGAATGAGTGCGTGTCTCTTCGTGCTAGTGCGTGTGAATATCTGTTAGTGTGAGTGCATGTGTACGTGTGATTGTATGTGAGAATGTGTGAGAGTATATTTGATTGTTTGTGATTGCATTTGAGAGATTGTGTGCGTCTTCATCCGCGGATATGCGTGTGTGCGTGTTTGACTGTGTTTGAGGGTGTGAACATGTGTGTTTGTAATGATGTAATGTCATACTGTGGGTTTTAGTGACGAACTAACACGCTGTGGGGCATTACTGATGGAGTGACACACTGTGCAGTGGAACTGATGGAGTGACACAATGTATGGTAGTAATGGTGGATTAACACACTGTGGTTTGGTACAGATGGAGTGACACACTTTGGAGTTGTATTGATGAAGTGACACCCTGCGTAGTAGTACTGATGGAGTTACACACCGTGCAGTGCACTGATGGAGTGACACAATGTGGGGGTAGTACTGATGGAGTGACACAATGTGCTGTGTTGTTATTCGGACTTCGGGTTCGAAGATGACCATGACTTCACTTTCAGTTGGAGGATTGGTGACTGTGGGTCCTGAAGTGACTGGTGCGGCCAATCCGGGCCCGGAAGGCACGCTCACACGTAGGACATAAGTGGATGGGTGCTGCAGTGGAAGTGGAGATAGACCGGGCCTTGCGCGCGGTGCGTTTCCTCTGGGCCTCTGCAGTGCGTCTGTTCTATGCTGCACGGGGTCCTGTGGTGAGCTTGCTACGCCAGGTTGGACGGTCCAGAGCAAGAGACTCCCAAGTGCTGAGGTTGATGTCCAAGTCTTTGAGGGACACTTTGAGGCAGTCCTTAAACCGTTTCTTCTGTCCTCCTACTGAGCGCTTGCCCTGACACAGTTCTCCATACAGAAGCTATTTTGGCAGTCGACGCTCGGGCATTCTGTCGACATGGCCTGCCCACCTGGCTTGGGCTTTCCGTAGGAGGGTGTGGACGCTGGGAATTCCGACCCGTTCCAAGTCCTCTGTGTCGGGAATTTTGTCCTGCCACCTGATGTGAAGGAGTCTGCGTAGGCAGCTCAAGTAGAAGTGGTTGAGCTGTTTGGCATGTCGGCTATAGACAGTCCAGGTCTCACTGGCATAGAGAAGAGTGGTGAGTACCACTGCACCATAGACCTTCAGCTTGGTGGTAAGGCTGAGTCCTCTCCGCTCCCAAACATTCTCACGGAGTCGCCCAAAGGCAGCGCTGGCCTTGGCAATCCTGTTGTTGACCTCAGCGTCAATGTTCACCATTCGCGAGAGTGTACTGCCCAGAGAGGTAAAGCTGTCGACTGCCTGTAGGTTCCGCCCCTTCACCATGATGTGTGGTTCCTGGTAGGGCTTTCCAGGCGCGGGCTGGTACATAACTTCAGTCTTTTTGGTGCTAATGGAGAGACCAAAGTTCTCACAGGCCTGTGAGAAGCAGTCCATTTCATGCTGCATCTGCTGCTCTGCGCTGGCGTTGAGGGCGCAGTCATCAGCGAACAAGAAATCTCTGATGATGGTCTCCTGCACCTTTGTAACAGCTTGCAGGCGCCTGAGGTTGAACAGCCTGCTGTCAGTCCTGTACCTGATGTGTATTCCATCCTGGCAGTCTCGGAAGGCATCAGTCAGCATGGCAGAGAAGACCATGCTGAAGAGTGTAGGGGCAATAACACATCCTTGCTTCACGCCGTTTGTCACTGGAAAGGCTCCCGATTCGTCTCCATCATCTAGCACTTTCACCATCTTGCCGTCACGGAACTGCCGGACAATCGTGATGAACTTGCTGGGACAGCCAAACCTCTGCATTATCTTCCACAAGCCAACTCTGCTGACAGTGTCGAAGGCCTTTCTCAGATCGACGAAGGTCACGAACAGGTCGCTGTGTTGCTCTTGGCATTTTTCCTGGAGTTGGCGTGCAGCAAATATCATGTCGACAGTTCCACATCCAGCACGGAAACCGCACTGGCTTTCTGGAAGGAGACCCTGCTCAAGGTGTTGAATGAGACGGTTGAGCAGGATGCGAGCCAAGATCTTCCCAGCTATGGACAGGAGGGAGATGCCTCGATGATTGTCGCAAGACTGGCGGTTGCCTTTCCTTTTGTAGATGTGGACTATGCTGACATCTTTCATCTGTTGTGGGACATTCCCTTCATTCCACATGGACTGGAAGAGTTCAGTCAGCTTCTGCATCATGCCAGGGCCTCCTGCTTTGAACACTTCAGCACTACACTGTAGTACTGATGGAATGACACCAGTTCATGCAGTTCGTGTGGATTAACGCACTGTGGGTTGGTGCAGATGGAGTGACACACTGCAGTAGTACTGATGAAGTGACACACTTTGCAGTAGTTCTGATGGAGTGATACACCGTGGGCCTCTACTGATGTAGTAACACACTGCGGGTAATACTGATGGAGTGACACAATGAGTAGTACTGTTGTTATGACAAACTGTGGAGTAGTACTGACGAAGTGACACAAAGTGGAATAATACTGATTTAGTGACAAGTTGTGAGGTAGTTCTGTTGTAATGACGTACTGTGGGGAAGAATTGATGGATGAAACACCGTGGGGTAGACTAATGGAGTGATACATTGTGAGATAGTACTGAGGAACTGGCACAATGTGGCGTAGAATTGATGGACTGACACCGTGGGGACGTACTGATGTAGTTCCACACTGAAGTAGTACTGACGGAGTGACAAACTGTGTGGGAAACACTCATGTCATTGCATCAGTACTACCACGCAGTTTGGCACTCCATCACCCCACCCCTTGGGGTAAATCTGATGGAGTGACACGCTGTGGAGCAGTACTGATGGAGTGACACACTGCGCGGTTGTACTGATGGAGTGACATACTTCTGTGTAGTGCTGATTGAATGACACACTGGGAGTAGTGTGGACAGAATGGCGCACAGTGGGCGAGTACTGAAGTATTGACACAATGTTCGGTGGTACTGTCGGGTTGCACATTGTGACTTCCACACTGAAGTAGGACTGACGGTGGGGCAGTACAGATGGAGGGTTACACTGTTGGGTAATACTAATTGAATGAGTCCGTGTGGTTGTACATAATGGAATAACAAGCTTAAGGCAGTACAGATGGAATGCATCACTGTGGTGTAGTACTGATGGAACCGCGGCACGGTAGCACAGCGGTAGAGTTGCTGCTTTACAGCGAATGCAGCGCCGGAGACACAGGTTCGATCCTGACTACGGGTGCTGCACTGTAAGGAGTTTGTACGTTCTCCCCGTGACCTGCGTGGGTTTTCTCCGAGATCTTCGGTTTCCTCCCACACTCCAAAGACGTACAGGTATGTAGGTTAATTGGCTGGGTAAATGTTAAAAAAAAATTGTCCCTAGTGGGTGTAGGATAGTGTTAATGTACGGGGATCACTGGGCGGCACGGACTTGGAGGGCCGAAAAGGCCTGTTTCCGGCTGTATATATATGATATGATATGATAACATATTGTCGGGTAGTACTGATGGAGTGACACGCTGCAGTGTTGTACTGATGGAGTGTAACACTGTGGAGTAGTACTGGTGTAATGACGTACTGTGGAGGTGTATTGATGGAATGACACACTGTGGGGTAGCACGGATGTAATAGCACATCCTGTTGGAGAGACGCAGTAATACTGATGGACTGACACGCTCTGCGGTAGTACTGTTGCAATGAAAACCTGTGGTGAAATAGTGATGGAATTACACACTATGGAGTCGCAGCGATGGGTTAGCACACTGTGGGGTAATGCGGATGGAATGGCCGATTTGAGGTAGTCCTGATGGTGTGAAACTCTTTGGGGAGTACTGATGGAAGAAAAAACTGCGGAGAGTACTGATGGAGTGACACGTTCTAGGGTTGCACTGGAGTGACATGATGTGGGGCAGTACCGATGTAGTGTAACAATATGGAGTTGTATTGATGCAGTGAGGCACTGTGTGGTTTCACCGACGGAGTGACACACTGAGCGGTAGTACTATTGTGATGACAAACTGTGGTGTAGTACTAATGCAGTGACAAACTGTTGGGTAATACTGATGGAATGACACAATTTGTGGCAGCACTTATGAAGTGACCCACTGGGATAGTCCTGATTGAATGATAAACATCGGGTAGTGCTAATGGCGTGAGGTATTGTGGGGAAATACCAATAGAGTGAAACTGTGGGGAATTACTGATGGAGTGACACAGTGAGATAGGGCTGATGGAGTGACATGCTGTGGGGAATACTGATGGAGTGACACGCTGCGTGGTGGTACTGATGGAGTGATAATGGATTGTTCTGATGGAGTGACACACGTACTGATGCAATGATAACCCGAGTGATATTCCTGATGGTGCGATGCTCTATGGGGATGCACTGATGGAGTGGCACAGTGTAGGGTAGTACAGATGGAGTAACAAACTATATTTTATTACTGATGCAGTGGCACACTGTGGGTAGTGCTGGTGGAGTGACACACTTTGAGGTAGTACTGATGGAATGGCACACTATGTGGCAGTACTGACGCAATAGCATATTGTGAAATAGTACTGATTGTGTGACACCCTGCGGTGTAGTACTGTTGGATAGACATATACCAGAGTAATACTGGTGGATTGAAGCACTGTGGGGTAGTACTGATGGAAGGACTCATTGTGTAGTACTGATGGAGTGACACACCGTTGGATAGTACTGATAGAGTGACACCCTGTGTGGTAGTACTAATGGAATAATATACAAGGTGGTACTGATGTTGAAAAACACTGTGGGTGTGTAGTGATGGAATGGTATATAGTGCGGTAGTACCAATGAAGTGACACGCTCTGGGGTTGTACTGATGGAGTGGCACAGTGTGTTCTAGTAATGATCGTCTAACACACTGTAGGCTTGTATTGATGGAGTGATGACCAGTGGGGTAGTATTGATGGAGTGACACAATGTGGGCAGTACAGATGGAGCAATACACTTTGGGGTTGTACTAGTGAAGTGACAAACTGTGGGCAGGTACTGATGGAGTAAAACATTTTGGTGTATTACTGATAGAGTGACATTGTGCGGTAGTACTGATGGAGGAACAAGCGATATGGTAGTACTGATGTCGTGGCACACTGTGGGATAGTATTAATGGTGTGAAACTAAATGGGGCGGTACTGATGTAATGACATATTATAGGGTAGTTCTGATGGAGTGACAGATTGAGGGGGAGAACTGATCAAATGACGCACTGTGGGATAGTACTGATGGAATGACTATCCATTTGCTAGTACTGATGCAATGGCATTCTATGGGATAGCACGGAATGAATGACACGTTGTGATGCAGTAATGATGGAGTAACCGACGATGTGGTAATACTGATGGAGTGACATGCTGTGCGATAATACTTATGGATTAGCATCCTGTGGGGTAGTAGTGAAGGACTGGTATATTTTGGAGTAGTACTGATATAGTGACACATTCGATGGTATTATTGAAGGGGTGAAAAACTGTGGGTAGAACTGATGAAATCACATACTTAAGGTGGTACTGACAGAGTGAAACATCGTCTGAAGAAATGATGGAGTGACATATTGTGGGGTTGCACTGATGAGAGTGACACGCTCTTGGGTACGTCTAATGGATTAACATGTAGTACTGATGGAGTGACAGACTATGAAGTAGTATTGATGGAGTAACCTAACGTAGGGTACTGTTGAAGTAATGGCACATTCTGGGGTAGTTCTGATTGGGTGACACACTGTGCGGTAGTTTTGTTGTTGTGACATAATGTGGGATGGAATTGATGGAGTGACACTGTGCGGTAGCACTGATGGAGTGACGCACTGTAGGGTACTACTGGTGTAATGGTATACAGTGGGATAGTACTGATGGAGTGACGCACTGTAGGGTAGTAGTGGTGTAACGGTATATAGTGGGATAGTACTGATGGAGTGACGCACTGTAGGGTGGTAGTGGTGTAATGGTATACTGTGGGGTAGTACTGATGGAGTGATATCGGCGAGACCAAGCGCAAGCTCGACGATCGTTTCGCTGAACAGCTCCACACAGTCCTACCTGATCTCCCGGTTGCTCAGCACTTTAACTCACCCCGCTCCCCCATTCCCAGTCTGAACTTTCTGTCCTGGGCATCCTCCATTGTCAGAGTGAGGCCCAGCGCAAATTGGAGGAACAGCACCTCATACTTGGCTTGGGCAGCTTACACCCCAGCGATATGAACATTGACTTCTCTAACTTCAATTAGCCCTTGCTTTCCCTCTCTCCCCATCCCTCCCCTTCCCAGTTCTCACTGTCTCCCACAAAATTCTATCTCTTTCCCGCCGACCTCTCCGACATCAGTCTAAAGAAGGGTCTTGACCCGAAACGTCACCCATTCTTTCTCTCCAGAGATGCTGCCTGTCTCGTTGAGTTACACCAGCATTTTGTGTCCATCTTCGATTTAAACCAGCATCTGCATTTCCTTTCTACACGAAGTACAAGGCACGGCAGGACTTTCGGCCCATAATGGCTGTGCCCAACATGATACGACCACCCTTACCTGCCTGCTCACAATGCATATCCCTTCATTACCTGAAAATCTGAACTTGTCTTAAATATTAATATTGTATCTGCCTCCAACACCAGTGGAGTGGGCGGTAATATTTTAGGACCCGTTATACAGGATGATGTGACAGATTATTTATAAGTGCACGATGAAATAGGCATAAGTTGGCATGTCTTTGTGAAGGGAAGGTCGTGTTTGATAAATTTACTGGAATTATTTGAAGAAGTAAATAGCAAGACGGCCAAAGGAGAGACAGTTGATGTTGTTGACTTTGATTTTCATAAAACCTTTGACCAGGTGTCACAAGATGGCTGCTTAGGAAGATGAGAGCCCACGGTGTCAAAGGGCAGATACCAGCATGGATAATTGGTTGGCTGGATGGCAGAAGACAAAGAGTAGCAATAAAGGAGGATTTTTTTCTCGTTTGCTAACAGTAACTAGTGGAGATCTTCAAGGATCGGTGTTTGTCCGCTACTCCACGTTTTATATTATGATTTGGAAGGGGGGATTGAAGGCTTTGTCGATAAGTTTGCGGATGTTACGAAAAGAGGTGGAAGGGCAGGTAGTTTAGAGAAAGCATGGACTCCGCAGAAGGACTTGGACATGTTGGGGGAATGGGCAGAGAAGTGGCAGATGGAATATAGTGTAGCAAAGTGCGGAGTACTGCATTTTGGAAGTAGGAATAATGGCGTAGACTATTGTCTAAGTGGGGAAATAATCCATAAATCGGAAGTGCAAAGGGACTTGGGAGTGCTGCTTAAGGATTCCCAAAAATTTTATCTGCAAGTTTAATCGGTGAGAATGATCAGCCATGATCACATGGAAAGGTGGTGCTTGCTCGTAGGGCCGAATGGCCTACTCCTGCACCTATTGTCTATTGTCTATTGTCTATTGTCTATTGGAAGCAAACTCAATGCTTGTATTTATTTCAAGAGGACATGTATACAGAAAGACGGATGTAATTTTGCGGCTATACAAGGCGCTGGGAAGGCCGCATTTGGAATATTGTAAGGAATTCTGGACAACATGTCAGAGGAAAGGTGTGCTGGCTCTGGAGAGGGTCCAGAGGAGGTTTACAAGAATGATCCCAGCAATAAGTTAACCTATGGCGAGCGTTTGTCGGCTCCCGGCTTGCACTCGGAGTTTAGAAGTATGAGTGTGGACCTCATTGAAACATACAGATATGTGAATGGTTTAGATCCAGTGAATGTGGAAAGTATGTTTCCACTTGTGGGAGCGTCTCGGACAAGAGATAATTTCCTCAGAATTAATCTACGTTCTCTTTCGAAGATGCTCAGAAATTTATTTAGTCAGAAGGTGATGAATTTGTGGAATTATTTGCCACAACAGGCTGTGTAGGTCACGTCAGTGGATATTTAAAGGCGTAGACAGACAGGTATCAGAAGTTATGGGGAGAAGGCAGGAGAATGTGGTTTGGAGGGAAAAAGATTGGCGGATAAGACGATTGGCCGAATGGTCTAATTCTACTCCTATTCCTTATCACCCAATGCCCACCTGCGGTATTGCGTTCGATGCACTTACTGCCCCTTGCTTTCCCCGCACACCTCGTTTAAACTTCATCCCTTTCACCATAAAGGGGTGGCCTTCAATACTTGATATTTCCATCTTGAGAGGAATGTTCTGACTGTTTACCATATCTTTGCCTCTCATAATTTGCCATCGATCTATCAGGTTACTGCCCGAACTCTGATGAATCAGTCCAACGTATGTAAAAGTCTTGATCACGATTTCCGAAGCGCCCATATCCTTCGTGTACGAGACCGAACATAACTGTACACAATGGGCGGCACGGTAGCGCAGCGGTAGAGATGCTGCTTTACAGCGAATGCAGCGCCGGAGACACAGGTTCGATCCTGACTACGGGTGCTGCACTGTAAGGAGTTTGTACGTTCTCCCCGTGACCTGCGTGGGTTTTCTCCGAGATCTTCGGTTTCCTCCCACACTCCAAAGACGTACAGGTATGTAGGTTAATTGGCTGGGTAAATGTAAAAATTGTCCCTAGTGGGTGTAGGATAGTGTTAATGTACGGGGATCACTGGGCGGCACGGACTTGGAGGGCCGAAAAGGCCTGTTTCCGGCTGTAGATATATGATATGATGATGATGATAATGCTGCAAAAGCGGCCGAAGTAAAGTTCTCTAAAGTTGAATATTGACATCTGACTCATATTCAATGACTCGGTCAAATATAGCAAGCATTCTACGTGGCTTATTTATTACTCTAAACGTACAACCACGATTTGCGTGTTTCGCATTGGGAACTCAAGGTTCATCATAAGCAATGCTGATGCTGCGATGCACTTATATTGTACAGACAGTGAGAGCTGTTGTGCCTCGATGTTACAGTGTAATGCTGATGTTCATCCAGGGGAGGGCGATGTGACAGTCTATTGCCACTGTACATGCACTGAAGTGCGCTGTGTGTGGATGTTGCCGTGTGCTGCTGATATTCATCCAGGGGAGGGCGATGTGACAGTCTATTGCCATTGTACATCCTCTGGGGTGCGCTGTGTGTGGATGTTGTTGTGTGCTGCTGATGTTCATCCAGGGGAGGGCGACATGACAGTATATTCCCACTGTACATGCACTGAGGTGCGCTGTGTGAGGATGCTGCAGTGTGCTGCTGATGTTCGTCCACAGGAGAGGGATGTGACAGTCTATTGCCACTGTACATCCACTGGGGTGCGCTGTGTGTGGATGCTGCAGTGCACTGTTAAAAAAGAACACTGGGTAGAAAAGTCATAGCAGTGCACCAAGGCCCATAGAGTCCCCTCCGGCAATCTATCATTGCTCACCTATCGTTCCTACTCAACTCCATTCTCCTGCCGTCTCCCCGTAATTGTCGACACTCTTACGAATCACGACCATGTCCAGCTCCGATTTATAAATACCCAATGAAGGTTTCTACAGCTGTCTGTGGCAGAATTCCAAGGAATTACCACCTCCTTACGAAATAAATCCCTCATCATCTAATTTTAAATGTATATCGTTTTATTCTGAGGCTAGTCAAAGGGTGGTGAATCTGGGGAATGCTGCCACAGACTCCTCTGGAGGCCGTCATTGGGGAATTAACAGATTTTAAAATTGGGGATTGACAGGTCCGTGATTAATAAGAGTGTCAAAGTTGGGTTGGGTTTGAGTGGGAAAGATAGGGCAGCAATGATCAAATGGCGGATCAGACTCGTGAGCCTAGTGACTTACTCAAATGACGTATGAACTTATGAACTCATTACTGACTCCGGGATTGGACGGAGTCTATAGACATAGAAAACATAGAAAATGGGTGCAGGAGGATGCCCTTTGGCCCTTCGAGCCAGCACCGCGCTACACTGTGATCATGGCTGATTATGCACATTCAGGAAACCTGTTACCCCTTCTCCACAAATCCCTTGATTCCACTCGCCCCTAGAGCTCTAACACTGGGCGCTATTCAAGGATTTGACAATTGACCCGAACGACGACGTCAACACCTTTACAAATGCCACGAGAAAATGTGCGAAATGCGATTCCCGACGCAGTCTAGCCATCTCTTTATCCAGCTAATTGCTAAAAGCCACGCTAGCTCTCTAGCTATCTAGCTGTCTAGCTCTCTAGCCATCTAGCTGTCTAGCTATGTGGCTATCAAGCCATCTCGATCTGCAGCTATCAATATAATTATATATCTACCTGACTAGCTATCGAGCTAAGGTAGACAAAATGCTGGAGTAATTCAGCGGGTCATGCAGCATCTCAGGAGAAAATGAATGGGTGACGTTTCGGGGGTCGAGTCACTTCTTCAGACTGATGTCAGCGGATGGGGCCGGACAAAGATAGGATATAGGCGGAGACAGGAAGACTGGTAGGAAAACTTGGAAGGGAGAGGGGATAGAGAGGGAAAGCAGGGACTATCTGAAGTTAGACAAGTCAATGTTGATACCGCTGAGGTGTAAACTACCCAAACGAAATATGAGGTGCTGTTCCTCCAATTTGCGCCGGGCCTCACTCTGACCATGGAGAAGGCCCAGGCCAGAAAATTCAGATTGGGAATTGGAGTGGGAGTTGAAATGCTGAGCCATTGGGAAATCAGGTTGGTTGAGACGGACTGAGCGGAGGTGTTCAGCGAAACGATCGCCGAGCCTGCGCTTGGTGTCGCCGTTTGAGAGACGTTGACACTTGGAACAGCGGATACAGTTGATAAGTTTGGAGGAGGTGCAGGTGAACTACCTCACCTGGAAGAAATGTTTGGGTCCTTGGATGGAGTTGAGGGGGGAGGTAAAGAGACTCGCCCCTCGAACAACACCTGTCCCTTTAACTCCCCACTCGACCAACTCCTGTCCCTTTACCTCCCCCTCGATCAACACCTGTCCCTTTACCTCTCCCCAACTAGCCTTCTAGCCGTCTCGCCAAATAGCCATCTACCTTTCAAGCGATCTAACCATCCAGCCATCTAGCCATCTTAGTTAGTCATCTATACGTATAGCTATTTAGTTAGCGATCTAACTATCTAGCTGGGTATCAGAAAATGCTGGTCAGGCAGCATCTAGGAGAGAGGGAATGGGTGACGTTTCGGGTCGAGAACCTTCTTCAGTCTCGATCCGAAACGTCACCAATTCCCTCTCTCCAAGATGCTGCCTGACCTGCTGAGTTACTCCAGCATTTTGTGAAACCTTCGATTTGTACCAGCATCTGCAGTTATTTTCCTAACTATCCAGCTATCTCACGTGCTAGGTAGCTATCTATCTAGCTGGATCTAACAAGATCTCCCTCTCTCACGAGGCACACAGAGGATGGGGGAGAGAGAGCGCACCCCTCAAATAGCTGCCTAGATAGAGAGCTACCTATCTTACTATCAATATACCCAGCTATCTCGCTTTCCAGCGAGATATCCAGCTTTTTAGCTGTGTAGCATTGCATGTAGATAGCTATCTAGGTAGTTCGTTATCTTGCTATCGAGATAGCTCACGCGCTGTCTGGCAGTCTACCCTGCTGGCTAGCAATGTAGCTCTCGAGATAGCTGGATTGATAGCTACAGAGTTAGATATTTTGGTAGCTACATACCTAGGTCGCTAACGAGACTGATGGCTAGGTAGAGAGATAACTAGTTTAGTAGATTGTTAGCCAACCGCTTTGACGGCCATATAGCGGGTTAGCTTGGTAGAGCTTTGCTAGATGGCTAGTGAGCTAGGCATCTAGCCAGCCACACCAGTAGACAGATAGCAAGCGAGTTTTACAGCGATTTGTCACCTATCTAGCTGGATCCAACTAGGACTCTTTCGTTCTCCCTTTCACGCGGCCGCCAGAAAGCGAGTGAGCGAGAGAGCGCCCTCCACAAAGAGTTGCCGACAAAACTACCTAACCATTTTGCCGTGCAGAGATCCAGCTATCTCGCACCACGTCTGTCTAGCGTTCAAGCTATCTAGCAATGCAGCTATTTAGCTATGTAGAGAGCTAACACGCTCTCTGGCTGACTTTCCCGCTGGCTATCAATCTACATAACTTGATATCCAGCTATCTAGCTGTCATGCTAACTAGTAAAGCAGCTTTCCGCCTATTTAGGGACCCTGCAACCTATCAATTTGACTATCCATCCAGCTGTCCAGCTATATAGTTAACAGGCTAAATACCTATCTCTCTAACTAGCTAGCATGCTATCTATCTCTCTATCGAGCTAGCCACCTAGCTATGCACACTTCTAACTATTTACCTAGCTAGCTATCTTACTCTCTAGCTAGCTATATATTTAGATATCTCCCCAGTTATCTACTCCGTTGGCTAGCAATCCAACTATCCAGCTATCCAGCTATATAGCTAGCAGTCTAGCTAGCTATCCAGTGATCTAATTACGGAGCTATCTATCCATTTGTCTGTAACAATCAATCTAGCTATTTATTTCTTAATCTGGCCATTTAGCGATTTACATATCTCCTACTGCTATCCAACTATCTAGCTATTTAGCCATGTAGTTATCTATCTAGCTAGCTGCATAGCTATCTAGCTATCTAACTATGTAGCCAGCTGGCCAACAAGCTTTCTAGCCATCTACCCATCAAGCCATCTAGTTATCTGACCACCCACCCATCTGGCGTTATTCAGCTCGCCATCTACCCAGCCAGCCAGCTTCCCAGCTGGCCAATTAGTCAAGTAGCCAACTAGCCTTTCATCCGTCTAGCCAGATAGCCATTTAGGCATCTAGTCATCGATTCATCTCTCTCCCTCTCCCTCTCCCTCTCCCTCTCCCTCTCCCTCTCCCTCTCCCTCTCCCTCTCCCTCTCCCTCTCCCTCTCCCTCTCCCTCTCCCTCTCCCTCTCCCTCTCAGTGGGATAGTACTGATGGAGTGACGCACTGTGGGGTAGTACTGGTGTAACGGTATACAGTGGGATAGTACTGATGGAGTGACGTACTGTGGGGTAGTACTGGTGTAACGGTATACTGTTGGATAGTACTGATGGAGTGACGCACCGTGGGGTCGTACTGGTATAACGGTATACTGTTGGATAGTGCTGCTGGAGTGATATCGGCGAGACCAAGCGCAAGCTCGACGATCGTTTCGCTGAACAGCTCCTCACAGTCCTACCTGATCTCCCGGTTGCTCAGCACTTTAACTCACCCCCGCTCCCCCATTCCCAATCTGAAATTTCTGTCCTGGGCATCCTCCATTGTCAGAGTGAGGCCCAGTGCAAATTGGAGGAACAGCACCTCATACTGCGGGAGGAACAGCACCTCATACTGCGCTTGGGCAGCTTACACCCCAGCGATATGAACATTGACTTCTCTAACTTCAAGTAGCCCTTGCTTTCCCTCTCTCTCCATCCCTCCTCCTTCCCAGTTCTCCCACCAGTCTCACTGTCTCCAACAAAATTATATCTGTTTCCCGCCGACGAGATGCTGCCTGTCTCGTTGAGTTACACCAGCGTTTTGTGTCTACCTTCGATTTAAATCAGCATCTGCATTTCCTTTCTACACGAAGTACAAGGCACGGCAGGACTTTCGGCCCATAATGGATGTGCCGAACATGATACGACCACCCTTACCTGCCTGCTCACAATGCATATCCCTTCATTACCTGAAAATCTGAACTTGTCTTAAATATTAATATTGTATCTGCCTCCAACACCAGTGGAGTGGGTGGTAAGATTTTAGGGCCCGTTATACAGGATGATGTGACAGAGTATTTATAAGTGCACGATGAACTAGGCATAAGTTGGCATGTCTTTGTGAAGGGAAGGTCGTGTTTGATAAATTTGTTGGAAGTAGGAATAATGGCGTAGACTATTGTCTAAGTGGGGAAGTAATCCATAAATCGGATGTGCAAAGGGACTTGGGAGTGCTGGTTAAAGGGACTTGGGAGTGCAAAGGGACTTGGGAGTGCTGGTTAAGGATTCCCAAAATTTTTATCTGCAAGTTTAATCGGTGAGAATGATCAGCCATGATCACATGGAAAGGTGGTGCTGGCTCGAAGGGCCGAATGGCCTACTCCTGCACCTATTGTCTATTGTCTATTGTCTATTGTCTAATGGAAGCAAACTCAATGCTTGAATTTATTTCAAGAGGACTTGTATACAGAAACACGGATGTAATGTTGAGGCTATACAAGGCGCTGGGAAGGCCGCATTTGGAATATTGTGAGCAATTGTGGGCACCATATCAGAGGAAATGTGTGCTGGCCCTGGAGAGGGTCCAGAGGAGGTTTACAAGAATGATCCCAGCAATAAGTTAACCTATGGCGAGCATTTGTCGGCTCTCGGCTTGCACTCGGAGTTTAGAAGTATGAGGGTGGACCTCATTGAAACATACAGATATGTGAATGGTTTAGATCCAGTGGATGTGGAAAGTATGTTTCCACTTGTGGTAGCGTCTCGGACAAGAGATCATTTCCTCAGAATTAATCTACGTTCTCTTTCGAAGATGATCAGAAATTTATTTAGTCAGAAGGTGATGAATTTGTGGAATTATTTGCCACAACAGGCTGTGTAGGTCACGTCAGTGGATATTTAAAGGCGTAGACAGAAAGATTCTTGATTAGTACAGGTATCAGAAGTTATGGGGAGAAGGCAGGAAAATGGGGTTTGGAGGGAAAAAGATTGGCGGATAAGACGATTGGCCGAATGGTCTAATTCTACTCCTATTCCTTATCACCCAATGCCCACCTGCGGTATTGCGTTCGATGCACTTACTGCCCCTTGCTTTCCCCGCACACCTCGTTTAAACTTCATCCCTTTCACCATAAAGGGGTGGCCTTCAATACTTGATATTTCCATCTTGAGAGGAATGTTCTGACTGTTTACCATATCTTTGCCTCTCATAATTTGCTATCGATCTATCAGGTTACTGCCCGAACTCTGATGAATCAGTCCAACGTCTGTAAACGTCTTGAACACGATTTCCGAAGCGCCCATATCCTTCGTGTACGAGACCGAACATAACTGTACACAATGCTGCAAAAGCGGCCGAAGTAAATTCTCTAAAGTTGAATATTAACATCTGACTCATATTCAATGACTCGGTCAAATATAGCAAGCATTCTACGTGGCTTATTTATTACTCTAAACGTACTACCACGATTTGCGTGTTTCGCATTGGGAACTCAAGGTTCATCATAAGCAATGCTGATGCTGCGATGCACTTATATTGTACAGACAGTGAGCGCTGTTGTGCCTCGATGTTACAGTGTACTGCTGATGTTCATCCAGGGGAGGGCGATGTGACAGTCTATTGCCACTGTACATGCACTAAAGTGCGCTGTGTGTGGATGTTGCCGTGTGCTGCTGATATTCATCCAGGGGAGGGCGATGTGACAGTCTATTGCCATTGTACATCCACTGGGGTGCGCTGTGTGTGGATGTTGTTGTGTGCTGCTGATGTTCATCCAGGGGAGGGCGACATGACAGTATATTCCCACTGTACATGCACTGAGGTGCGCTGTGTGAGGATGCTGCAGTGTGCTGCTGATGTTCGTCCACAGGAGAGGGATGTGACAGTCTATTGCCACTGTACATCCATTGGGGTGCGCTGTGTGTGGATGTTGCAGTGCACTGTTAAAAAAGAACACTGGGTACAAAAGTCATAGCAGTGCACCAAGGCCCATAGAGTCCCCTCCGGCATTCTATCATGGCTCACCTATCGTTCCTACTCAACTCCATTCTCCTGCCGTCTCCCCGTAATTGTCGACACTCTTACGAATCACGACCATGTCCAGCTCCGATTTATAAATACCCAAATGACGGTTTCTACAGCTGTCTGTGGCAGAATTCCAAGGAATTACAACCTCCTTACGAAATAAATCCCTCATCATCTCATTTTAAAAGTATGTCCTTTTATTCTGAGGCTAGTCAAAGGGTGGGGAATCTGGGGAATGCTGCCACAGACTCCTCTGGAGGCCGTCATTGGGGAATTAACAGATTTTAAAATTGGGGATTGACAGGTCCGTGATTAATAAGAGTGTCAAAGTTGGGGTTGGGTTTGAGTGGGAAAGATAGGGCAGCAATGATCGAATGGCGGATCAGACTCGTGAGCCTAGTGACTTACTCAAATGACGTATGAACTTATGAACTCATTACTGACTCCGGGATTGGACGGAGTCTATAGACATAGAAAACATAGAAAATGGGTGCAGGAGGATGCCCTTTGGCCCTTCGAGCCAGCACCGCGCTACACTGTGATCATGGCTGATTATGCACAATCAGAAACCTGTTACCCCTTCTCCACAAATCCCTTGATTCCACTCGCCCCTAGAGCTCTAACACTGGTCGCTATTCAAGGATTTGACAATTGACCCGAACGACGACGTCAACACCTTTACAAATGCCATGAGTAAATGTGCGCAGAAATGCGATTCCCGACGCAGTCTAGCCATCTCTTTATCCAGCTAATTGCTAAAAGCCACGCTAGCTCTCTAGCTATCTAGCTGTCTAGCTCTCTAGCCATCTAGCTGTCTAGCTATGTGGCTATCAAGCCATCTCGATCTGTAGCTATCAATATAGTTATATATCTACCTGACTAGCTATCTAGCTAATGTAGACAAAATGCTGGAGTAACTCAGCGGGTCAGGCAGCATCTCAGGAGAAAATGAATGGGTGACGTTTCGGGGGTCGAGACACTTCTTCAGACTGATGTCAGCGGATGGGGCCGGACAAAGATAGGATATAGGCGGAGACAGGAAGACTGGTAGGAGAACTTGGAAGGGGTAGGGGATTTAGAGGGAAAGCAGGGACTATCTGAAGTTAGACAAGTCAATGTTGATACCGCTGAGGTGTAAACTACCCAAGCGAAATATGAGGTGCTGTTCCTCCAATTTGCGCCTGGCCTCACTCTGACCATGGAGGAGCCCCAGGACAGAAAAGTCCGATTGGGAATGGGAGTGGGAGTTGAAATGCTGAGCCATCGGGAAATCAGGTTGGTTGAGACGGACTGAGCGGAGGTGTTCTGCGAAACGATCGCCGAGCCTGCGCTTGGTGTCGCCGATTGAGAGACGTTGAGACTTGGAACAGCGGATACAGTTGATAAGTTTGGAGGAGGTGCAGGTGAACTACCTCACCTGGAAAAAATGTTTGGGTCCTTGGATGGAGTTGAGGGGGGAGGTAAAGGGACTCGCCCCTCGAACAACACCTGTCCCTTTAACACCCCACTCGACCAACACCTGTCCCTTTACCTCCCCCTCGATCAACACCTGTCCCTTTATCTCTCCCCAACTAGCCTTCTAACCGTCTCGCCAAATAGCCATCTACCTTTCAAGCGATCTAACCATCCAGCCATCTAGCCGTCTTAGTTAGTCATCTATACGTATAGCTATTTAGTTAGCGATCTAACTATCTAACTGGGTATCACAAAATGCTGGTCAGGCAGCATCTAGGAGACAGGGAATGGGTGACGTTTCGGGTCGAGACCCTTCTTCAGTCTCGATCGGAAACGTCAACAATTCCCTCTCTCCAAGATGCTGCCTGACCTGCTGAGTTACTCCAGCATTTTGTGAAACCTTCGATTTGTACCAGCATCTGCAGTTATTTTCCTAACTATCCAGCTACCTCACGTGCTAGGTAGCTATCTATCTAGCTGGATCTAACAAGATCTCCCTCTCTCACGAGGCCCACAGAGGATGAGAAAGAGAGAGCGCACCCCTCAAATAGCTGCCTAGATAGAGAGCTACCTATCTTACTATCAATATATCCAGCTATCTCGCTTTCCAGCGAGATATCCAGCTTTCTAGCTGTGTAGCATTGCATGTAGATAGCTATCTAGGTAGTTCGCTATCTTGCTATCGAGATAGCTCACGCGCTGTCTGGCCGTCTACCCTGCTGGCTAGCAATGTAGCTCTCGAGATAGCTGGATTGATAGCTACAGAGTTAGATATTTTGGTAGCTACATACCTAGGCCGCTAACGAGACTAATGGCTAGGTAGAGAGATAACTAGATTAGTAGATTGTTAGCCAACCGCTTTGACGGCCATATAGCGGTTTAGCTTGGTAGAGCTTTGCTAGATGGCTAGTGAGCTAGGCATCTAGCCAGCCACACCAGTAGATGGCTCAGTAGACAGATAGCAAGTGAGTTTTACAGCGATTTGGCACCTATCTAGCTGGATCCAACTAGGACTCTTTCGTTCTCCCTTTCACGCGGCCGCCAGAAAGCGAGGGAGCGAGAGAGCGCACTCCACAAAGAGTTGCCGACAAAACTACCTAACTATTTTGCTGTGCAGAGATCCAGCTATCTCGCCCCCCATCTGTCTAGCGTTCAAGCTATCTAGCAATGCAGCTATTTAGCCATGTAGAGAGCTAACACGCTCTCTGGCTGACTTTCCCGCTGGCTATCAATCTACATAACTTGATATCCAGCTATCTAGCTGTCATGCTAACTAGTAAAGCAGCTTTCCGCCTATTTAGGGACCCTGCAACCTATCAATTTGACTATCCATCCAGCTGTCCAGCTATAGAGTTAACAGGCTAAATACCTATCTCTCTAACTAGCTAGCATGCTATCTATCTCTCTATCGAGCTAGCCACCTAGCTATGTACACTTCTAACTATTTACCTAGCTAGCTATCTTACTCTCTAGCTAGCTATATATTTAGATATCTCCCCAGTTATCTACTCCATTGGCTAGCAATCCAACTATCCAGCTATCCAGCTATATAGCTAGCAATCTAGCTAGCTGTCCAGTGATCTAATTACGGAGCTATCTATCCATTTGTCTCTGTAACAATCAATCTAGATATTTATTTCTTAATCTGGCCATTTAGCGATTTACATATCTCCTATTGCTATTCAACTATCTAGCTATTTAGCCATGTAGTTATCTATCTAGCTAGCTGCATAGCTATCTAGCTATCTAACTAAGTAGCCAGCTGGCCAACAAGCTTTCTAGCCATCTACCAATCAAGCCATCTCGTTATCTGACCACCCACCCATCTGGCGTTATTCAGCTCGCCATCTACCCAGCCAGACAGCTTCCCAGCTGGCCAATTAGTCAAGTAGCCAACTAGCCTTTCATCCGTCTAGCCAGATAGTCATTTAGGCATCTAGTCATCGAGTCATCTCTCTCTCTCTCCCTCTCCCTCTCCCTCTCCCTCTCCCTCTCCCTCTCCCTCTCCCTCTCCCTCTCCCTCTCCCTCTCCCTCTCCCTCTCCCTCTCCCTCTCCCTCTCCCTCTCCCTCTCCCTCTCCCTCTCCCTCTCCCTCTCCCTCTCCCTCTCCCTCTCCCTCTCCCTCTCCCTCTCCCTCTCCCTCTCCCTCTCCCTCTCCCTCTCCCTCTCCCTCTCCCTCTCCCTCTCCCTCTCCCTCTCCCTCTCCCTCTCCCTCTCCCTCTCCCTCTCCCTCTCCCTCTCCCTCTCCCTCTCCCTCTCCCTCTCCCTCTCCCTCTCCCTCTCCCTCTCCCTCTCCCTCTCCCTCTCCCTCTCCCTCTCCCTCTCCCTCTCCCTCTCCCTCTCCCTCTCCCTCTCCCTCTCCCTCTCCCTCTCCCTCTCCCTCTCCCTCTCCCTCTCCCTCTCCCTCTCCCTCTCCCTCTCCCTCTCCCTCTCCCTCTCCCTCTCCCTCTCCCTCTCCCTCTCCCTCTCCCTCTCCCTCTCCCTCTCCCTCTCCCTCTCCCTCTCCCTCTCCCTCTCCCTCTCCCTCTCCCTCTCCCTCTCCCTCTCCCTCTCCCTCTCCCTCTCCCTCTCCCTCTCCCTCTCCCTCTCCCTCTCCCTCTCCCTCTCCCTCTCCCTCTCCCTCTCCCTCTCCCTCTCCCTCTCCCTCTCCCTCTCCCTCTCCCTCTCCCTCGATCTAGTCATCGATTCATCTCTCTCCCTCTCCCTCTCCCTCTCCCTCTCCCTCTCCCTCTCCCTCTCCCTCTCCCTCTCCCTCTCCCTCTCCCTCTCCCTCTCCCTCTCAGTGGGATAGTACTGATGGAGTGACGCACTGTGGGGTAGTACTGGTGTAACGGTATACAGTGGGATAGTACTGATGGAGTGACGTACTGTGGGGTAGTACTGGTGTAACGGTATACTGTTGGATAGTACTGATGGAGTGACGCACCGTGGGGTCGTACTGGTATAACGGTATACTGTTGGATAGTGCTGCTGGAGTGATATCGGCGAGACCAAGCGCAAGCTCGACGATCGTTTCGCTGAACAGCTCCTCACAGTCCTACCTGATCTCCCGGTTGCTCAGCACTTTAACTCACCCCCGCTCCCCCATTCCCAATCTGAACTTTCTGTCCTGGGCATCCTCCATTGTCAGAGTGAGGCCCAGTGCAAATTGGAGGAACAGCACCTCATACTGCGCTTGGGCAGCTTACACCCCAGCGATATGAACATTGACTTCTCTAACTTCAAGTAGCCCTTGCTTTCCCTCTCTCTCCATCCCTCCTCCTTCCCAGTTCTCCCACCAGTCTCACTGTCTCCAACAAAATTATATCTGTTTCCCGCCGACGAGATGCTGCCTGTCTCGTTGAGTTACACCAGCGTTTTGTGTCTACCTTCGATTTAAATCAGCATCTGCATTTCCTTTCTACACGAAGTACAAGGCACGGCAGGACTTTCGGCCCATAATGGATGTGCCGAACATGATACGACCACCCTTACCTGCCTGCTCACAATGCATATCCCTTCATTACCTGAAAATCTGAACTTGTCTTAAATATTAATATTGTATCTGCCTCCAACACCAGTGGAGTGGGTGGTAAGATTTTAGGACCCGTTATACAGGATGATGTGACAGAGTATTTATAAGTGCACGATGAAATAGGCATAAGTTGGCATGTCTTTGTGAAGGGAAGGTCGTGTTTGATAAATTTGTTGGAAGTAGGAATAATGGCGTAGACTATTGTCTAAGTGGGGAAGTAATCCATAAATCGGATGTGCAAAGGGACTTGGGAGTGCTGGTTAAAGGGACTTGGGAGTGCAAAGGGACTTGGAGTGCTGGTTAAGGATTCCCAAAATTTTTATCTGCAAGTTTAATCGGTGAGAATGATCAGCCATGATCACATGGAAAGGTGGTGCTGGCTCGAAGGGCCGAATGGCCTACTCCTGCACCTATTGTCTATTGTCTATTGTCTATTGTCTAATGGAAGCAAACTCAATGCTTGAATTTATTTCAAGAGGACTTGTATACAGAAACACGGATGTAATGTTGAGGCTATACAAGGCGCTGGGAAGGCCGCATTTGGAATATTGTGAGCAATTGTGGGCACCATATCAGAGGAAATGTGTGCTGGCCCTGGAGAGGGTCCAGAGGAGGTTTACAAGAATGATCCCAGCAATAAGTTAACCTATGGCGAGCATTTGTCGGCTCTCGGCTTGCACTCGGAGTTTAGAAGTATGAGGGTGGACCTCATTGAAACATACAGATATGTGAATGGTTTAGACAATAGACAATAGACAATAGGTGCAGGAGTAGGCCATTCAGCCCTTCGAGCCAGCACCGCCATTCAATGCGATCATGGCTGATCACTATCAATCAGTACCCCGTTCCTGCCTTCTCCCCATACCCCCTCACTCCGCTATCCTTAAGAGCTCTATCCAGCTCTCTCTTGAAAGCATCCAACGAACTGGCCTCCACTGCCTTCTGAGGCAGAGAATTCCACACCTTCACCACCCTCTGACTGAAAAAGTTCTTCCTCATCTCCGTTCTAAATGGCCTACCCCTTATTCTCAAACTGTGGCCCCTTGTTCTGGACTCCCCCAACATTGGGAACATGTTATCTGCCTCTAATGTGTCCAATCCCCTAATTATCTTATATGTTTCAATAAGATCCCCCCTCATCCTTCTAAATTCCAGTGTATACAAGCCCAATCGCTCCAGCCTTTCAACATACGACAGTCCCGCATTCCGGGAATTAATCTAGTGAACCTACGCTGCACGCCCTCCATAGCAAGAATATCCTTCCTCAAATTTGGAGACCAAAACTGCACACAGTACTCCAGGTGCGGTCTCACCAGGCCCGGTACAACTGTAGAAGGACCTCTTTGCTCCTATACTCAACTCCTCTTGTTACGAAGGCCAACATTCCATTGGCTTTCTTCACTGCCTGCTGAACCTGCATGCTTCCTTTCATTGACTGATGCACTAGGACACCCAGATCTCGTTGAACTCCCCCTCCTCCTAACTTGACACCATTCAGATAATAATCTGCCTTTCTATTCTTACTTCCAAAGTGAATAACCTCACACTTATCTACATTAAACTGCATCTGCCATGTATCCGCCCACTCACACAACCTGTCCAGGTCACCCTGCAGCCTTATTGCATCTTCCTCACAATTCACACTACCCCCCAACTTAGTATCATCTGCAAATTTGCTAATGGTACTTTTAATCCCTTCGTCTAAGTCATTAATGTATATCGTAAATAGCTGGGGTCCCAGCACCGAACCTTGCGGTACCCCACTGGTCACTGCCTGCCATTCCGAAAGGGACCCATTTATCCCCACTCTTTGCTTTCTGTCTGTTAACCAATTTTCTATCCATGTCAGTACCCTACCCCCAATACCATGTGCCCTAATTTTGCCCACTAATCTCCTATGTGGGACCTTGTCGAAGGCTTTCTGAAAGTCGAGGTACACCACATCCACTGACTCTCCCTTGTCAATTTTCCTAGTTACATCCTCAAAAAATTCCAGTAGATTTGTCAAGCATGATTTCCCCTTCGTAAATCCATGCTGACTCGGAACGATCCCGTTACTGCTATCCAAATGCTCAGCAATTTCGTCTTTTATAATTGACTCCAGCATTTTCCCCACCACTGATGTCAGACTAACTGGTCTATAATTACCCGTTTTCTCTCTCCCTCCTTTCTTAAAAAGTGGGATAACATTTGCTATTCTCCAATCCACAGGAACTGATCCTGAATCTATAGAACATTGAAAAATGATCTCCAATGCTTCCACTATTTCTAGAGCCACCTCCTTAAGTACTCTGGGATGCAGACCATCAGGCCCTGGGGATTTATCAGCCTTCAGTCCCATCAGTCTACCCAAAACCATTTCCTGCCTAATGTGGATTTCTTCAGTTCCTCCATCACCCTAGGTTCTCCAGCCCCTAGAACATTTGGGAGATTGTGTGTATCTTCTCAGTGAAGACAGATCCAAAGTAACGGTTTAACTCGTCTGCCATTTCTTTGTTCCCCATAATAAATTCCCCTGCTTCTGTCTTCAAGGGACCCACATTTGCCTTGACTATTTTTTTTCCTCTTCACGTACCTAAAAAAACTTTTGCTATCCTCCTTTATATTATTGGCTAGTTTACCCTCGTACCTCATCTTTTCTCCTCGTATTGCCTTTTTAGTTAACTTTTGTTGCTCTTTAAAAGAGTCCCAATCCTCTGTCTTCCCACTCTTCTTTGCTATGTTATACTTCCTCTCCTTAATTTTTATGCTGTCCCTGACTTCCTTGTCAGCCACAGGTGTCTCTTACTCCCCTTAGAGTCTTTCCACTCTTTGGAATAAATTGATCCTGCAACCTCTGCATTATTCCCAGGAATACCTGCCATTGCTGTTCTACCGTCTTCCTGCTAGGGCCTCCTTCCAATCAATTTTGGCCAGCTCCCGCCTCATGCCTCTGTAATCCCCTTTGCTATACTGCAATACCGACACTTCCGATTTTCCCTTCTGCCTTTCCATTTGCAGAGTAAAACTTATCATGTTGTGATCACTGCCTCCTAATGGCTCTTTTACCTCTAGTCCCCTTACCAGATCAGGATCATTACACAACACTAAATCCAGAATTGCCTTCTCCCTGGTAGGCTCCAGTACAAGCTGTTCTAAGAATCCATCTCGAAGGCACTCTACAAACTCTCTTTCCTGGGGTCCATTTCCAACCTGATTTTCCCAGTCTACCTGCATGTTGAAATCTCCCATAACCACCGTAGCATTACATTTTTGACACGCCAATTTTATCTCCTGATTTAACTTGCACCCTAAGTCGAGGCTACTGTTTGGGGGCCTATAGATAACTCCCATTAGGGTCTTTTTACCCTTACAATTTCTCATTTCTATCCATACTGATTCAACATCTCCTGATTCTATGTCACCCCTTGCAAGGGAATGAATATCATTCCTTACCATCAGAGCAACCCCACCCCCTCTGCCACCTGTCTGTCTTTTCTATACGTTGTGTACCCCTGAATATTCAGTTCCCAGCCCTGTCCTCTTGTAGCCATGTCTCAGTGATCCCTACAACATCATACTTGCCCATGACTAACTGAGCCTCAAGCTCATCCACTTTATTTTTTATACTACGCGCATTTAAGTACAACACTTTAACTTCTGTATTTACCTCCCCTCTCACATCGTTCACAATTGGCCCTGCCCTTAATTTCTTTTCCGCTCTGGAACTTCTGTTCCCATTCTTCCTAGAGTCTTTTGCAATATCTCCTGTATTCCCTTTTACCTCATCTTCATATTCACAATTTGTTAACCCCTCCCCCCCACTACTTAGTTTAAAGCCACAGGTGTCACACTAGCAAACCTGCCTGCCAGAATGTTTGTCCCCTGCTGTTAAGATGCAACCCGTCCCTTTTGTACAAGTCACCCCTAGCCCAGAAGAGATCCCAGTGGTCCAGAAATCTAAATCCCTGCTCTCTGCACCAGTCCCTCAGCCATAAATTCATACCCTCTATCTCTCTGTTCCTGGCCTCACCAGCACGAGGTACCGGTAGCAGTCCAGAGATAACCACCTTCGACGTCCTACTTCTCAGCGTTTTTCCCAACTCTCTAAACTCCCGCTGTAGCACCTCCTTCCTCTTCCGCCCGACGTCATTCGTGCCCACGTGCACAACGACTTCAGGTTGATCGCCTTCCCTCGCTAGGATTTTCTGAAGCCGGTCTGTGATGTGTTGAACCCTGGCACCAGGGAGGCAACAGACCATCCTCAAGTCCCTCCTGCTGCCACAGAATCTTCTATCCGTCCCTCGGACTATGGAGTCACCGACCACTACGGCTCTTCCAGACTTCGGTCTCCCCTGTCGTGTATCCTTGCCAACAGGTCCGCCACTCGGACTGGAAACGTCTTCTGCCCCGACAGTTCCCAAGAGGGTATACCTATTTGCAATAGGCACAGCCACCGGGGTCTCCTGTAGTCCACGTCCACTCCCCCCGGAAACAGTCTCCCACCTTCGCTCGACCTGGACCCTTGGCGTGACAGCCTCACAATAGGTCCTGTCGAGGAAACTCTCGCATTCCCGGATGGCCCTGAGGTCATCCAACTGCCTCTCCAACTCCACCACACGTCCCTTCAGGAGCTGCACCTGGACACAGTTCTTGCAGGTGTAGCTCCCAGAAGCTCCCGCGACGTCCCTGTCTTCCCACATCCTGCAGGAAACACACCGCACCAACTTTTCCGCCATCACCTTGTGCCTATAACCAGCTCTGGCTTAAAACAATGGTATCCTCCTCACCTCAGCCTCCTTGCCGAAGACTCGCAGCCAAAGACTCGCACTTTTCTCACTGGGCACTTCCCTCACTGGGCTGCACCTGAACAGGGCTGCACCCTTTTGTGAGCCTTGCTTATATCACCAATTTAAATTGCCTGATTGTCCAATTTACCTGACTTCTCACTTAAACTGCCTGTTGAACTGTGATTAGCACTTACTTTACTGCTCAGCCAACGGGCGTCCTTGCTCTGCTCCCGGACTTTTCAAACTGACTACTACTTCCTTTTGGCGCTCTTTTTAAACTGCCTGTTGAACTGTGATTAGCACTTACTTTACTGCTCAGCCAACGGGCGTCCTTGCTCTGCTCCCGGACTTTTCAAACTGACTACTACTTCCTTTTGGCGCTCTTTTTAAACTGCCTGTTGAACTGTGATTAGCACTTACTTTACTGCTCAGCCAACGGGCGTCCTTGCTCTGCTCCCGGACTTTTCAAACTGACTACTACTTCCTTTTGGCGCTCTTTTTAAACTGCCTGTTGAACTGTGATTAGCACTTACTTTACTGCTCAGCCAACGGGCGTCCTTGCTCTGCTCCCGGACTTTTCAAACTGACTACTACTTCCTTTTGGCGCTCTTTTTAAACTGCCTGTTGAACTGTGATTAGCACTTACTTTACTGCTCAGCCAACGGGCGTCCTTGCTCTGCTCCCGGACTTTTCAAACTGACTACTACTTCCTTTTGGCGCTCTTTTTAAACTGCCTGTTGAACTGTGATTAGCACTTACTTTACTGCTCAGCCAACGGGCGTCCTTGCTCTGCTCCCGGACTTTTTTAGATCCAGTGGATGTGGAAAGTATGTTTCCACTTGTGGTAGCGTCTCGGACAAGAGATCATTTCCTCAGAATTAATCTACGTTCTCTTTCGAAGATGATCAGAAATTTATTTAGTCAGAAGGTGATGAATTTGTGGAATTATTTGCCACAACAGGCTGTGTAGGTCACGTCAGTGGATATTTAAAGGCGTAGACAGAAAGATTCTTGATTAGTACAGGTATCAGAAGTTATGGGGAGAAGGCAGGAAAATGGGGTTTGGAGGGAAAAAGATTGGCGGATAAGACGATTGGCCGAATGGTCTAATTCTACTCCTATTCCTTATCACCCAATGCCCACCTGCGGTATTGCGTTCGATGCACTTACTGCCCCTTGCTTTCCCCGCACACCTCGTTTAAACTTCATCCCTTTCACCATAAAGGGGTGGCCTTCAATACTTGATATTTCCATCTTGAGAGGAATGTTCTGACTGTTTACCATATCTTTGCCTCTCATAATTTGCTATCGATCTATCAGGTTACTGCCCGAACTCTGATGAATCAGTCCAACGTCTGTAAACGTCTTGAACACGATTTCCGAAGCGCCCATATCCTTCGTGTACGAGACCGAACATAACTGTACACAATGCTGCAAAAGCGGCCGAAGTAAATTCTCTAAAGTTGAATATTAACATCTGACTCATATTCAATGACTCGGTCAAATATAGCAAGCATTCTACGTGGCTTATTTATTACTCTAAACGTACTACCACGATTTGCGTGTTTCGCATTGGGAACTCAAGGTTCATCATAAGCAATGCTGATGCTGCGATGCACTTATATTGTACAGACAGTGAGCGCTGTTGTGCCTCGATGTTACAGTGTACTGCTGATGTTCATCCAGGGGAGGGCGATGTGACAGTCTATTGCCACTGTACATGCACTAAAGTGCGCTGTGTGTGGATGTTGCCGTGTGCTGCTGATATTCATCCAGGGGAGGGCGATGTGACAGTCTATTGCCATTGTACATCCACTGGGGTGCGCTGTGTGTGGATGTTGTTGTGTGCTGCTGATGTTCATCCAGGGGAGGGCGACATGACAGTATATTCCCACTGTACATGCACTGAGGTGCGCTGTGTGAGGATGCTGCAGTGTGCTGCTGATGTTCGTCCACAGGAGAGGGATGTGACAGTCTATTGCCACTGTACATCCATTGGGGTGCGCTGTGTGTGGATGTTGCAGTGCACTGTTAAAAAAGAACACTGGGTACAAAAGTCATAGCAGTGCACCAAGGCCCATAGAGTCCCCTCCGGCATTCTATCATGGCTCACCTATCGTTCCTACTCAACTCCATTCTCCTGCCGTCTCCCCGTAATTGTCGACACTCTTACGAATCACGACCATGTCCAGCTCCGATTTATAAATACCCAAATGACGGTTTCTACAGCTGTCTGTGGCAGAATTCCAAGGAATTACAACCTCCTTACGAAATAAATCCCTCATCATCTCATTTTAAAAGTATGTCCTTTTATTCTGAGGCTAGTCAAAGGGTGGGGAATCTGGGGAATGCTGCCACAGACTCCTCTGGAGGCCGTCATTGGGGAATTAACAGATTTTAAAATTGGGGATTGACAGGTCCGTGATTAATAAGAGTGTCAAAGTTGGGGTTGGGTTTGAGTGGGAAAGATAGGGCAGCAATGATCGAATGGCGGATCAGACTCGTGAGCCTAGTGACTTACTCAAATGACGTATGAACTTATGAACTCATTACTGACTCCGGGATTGGACGGAGTCTATAGACATAGAAAACATAGAAAATGGGTGCAGGAGGATGCCCTTTGGCCCTTCGAGCCAGCACCGCGCTACACTGTGATCATGGCTGATTATGCACAATCAGAAACCTGTTACCCCTTCTCCACAAATCCCTTGATTCCACTCGCCCCTAGAGCTCTAACACTGGTCGCTATTCAAGGATTTGACAATTGACCCGAACGACGACGTCAACACCTTTACAAATGCCATGAGTAAATGTGCGCAGAAATGCGATTCCCGACGCAGTCTAGCCATCTCTTTATCCAGCTAATTGCTAAAAGCCACGCTAGCTCTCTAGCTATCTAGCTGTCTAGCTCTCTAGCCATCTAGCTGTCTAGCTATGTGGCTATCAAGCCATCTCGATCTGTAGCTATCAATATAGTTATATATCTACCTGACTAGCTATCTAGCTAATGTAGACAAAATGCTGGAGTAACTCAGCGGGTCAGGCAGCATCTCAGGAGAAAATGAATGGGTGACGTTTCGGGGGTCGAGACACTTCTTCAGACTGATGTCAGCGGATGGGGCCGGACAAAGATAGGATATAGGCGGAGACAGGAAGACTGGTAGGAGAACTTGGAAGGGGTAGGGGATTTAGAGGGAAAGCAGGGACTATCTGAAGTTAGACAAGTCAATGTTGATACCGCTGAGGTGTAAACTACCCAAGCGAAATATGAGGTGCTGTTCCTCCAATTTGCGCCTGGCCTCACTCTGACCATGGAGGAGCCCCAGGACAGAAAAGTCCGATTGGGAATGGGAGTGGGAGTTGAAATGCTGAGCCATCGGGAAATCAGGTTGGTTGAGACGGACTGAGCGGAGGTGTTCTGCGAAACGATCGCCGAGCCTGCGCTTGGTGTCGCCGATTGAGAGACGTTGAGACTTGGAACAGCGGATACAGTTGATAAGTTTGGAGGAGGTGCAGGTGAACTACCTCACCTGGAAAAAATGTTTGGGTCCTTGGATGGAGTTGAGGGGGGAGGTAAAGGGACTCGCCCCTCGAACAACACCTGTCCCTTTAACACCCCACTCGACCAACACCTGTCCCTTTACCTCCCCCTCGATCAACACCTGTCCCTTTATCTCTCCCCAACTAGCCTTCTAACCGTCTCGCCAAATAGCCATCTACCTTTCAAGCGATCTAACCATCCAGCCATCTAGCCGTCTTAGTTAGTCATCTATACGTATAGCTATTTAGTTAGCGATCTAACTATCTAACTGGGTATCACAAAATGCTGGTCAGGCAGCATCTAGGAGACAGGGAATGGGTGACGTTTCGGGTCGAGACCCTTCTTCAGTCTCGATCGGAAACGTCACCAATTCCCTCTCTCCAAGATGCTGCCTGACCTGCTGAGTTACTCCAGCATTTTGTGAAACCTTCGATTTGTACCAGCATCTGCAGTTATTTTCCTAACTATCCAGCTACCTCACGTGCTAGGTAGCTATCTATCTAGCTGGATCTAACAAGATCTCCCTCTCTCACGAGGCCCACAGAGGATGAGAGAGAGAGAGCGCACCCCTCAAATAGCTGCCTAGATAGAGAGCTACCTATCTTACTATCAATATATCCAGCTATCTCGCTTTCCAGCGAGATATCCAGCTTTCTAGCTGTGTAGCATTGCATGTAGATAGCTATCTAGGTAGTTCGCTATCTTGCTATCGAGATAGCTCACGCGCTGTCTGGCAGTCTACCCTGCTGGCTAGCAATGTAGCTCTCGAGATAGCTGGATTGATAGCTACAGAGTTAGATATTTTGGTAGCTACATACCTAGGCCGCTAACGAGACTAATGGCTAGGTAGAGAGATGACTAGATTAGTAGATTGTTAGCCAACCGCTTTGACGGCCATATAGCGGTTTAGCTTGGTAGAGCTTTGCTAGATGGCTAGTGAGCTAGGCATCTAGCCAGCCACACCAGTAGATGGCTCAGTAGACAGATAGCAAGTGAGTTTTACAGCGATTTGGCACCTATCTAGCTGGATCCAACTAGGACTCTTTCGTTCTCCCTTTCACGCGGCCGCCAGAAAGCGAGGGAGCGAGAGAGCGCACTCCACAAAGAGTTGCCGACAAAACTACCTAACTATTTTGCTGTGCAGAGATCCAGCTATCTCGCCCCCCATCTGTCTAGCGTTCAAGCTATCTAGCAATGCAGCTATTTAGCCATGTAGAGAGCTAACACGCTCTCTGGCTGACTTTCCCGCTGGCTATCAATCTACATAACTTGATATCCAGCTATCTAGCTGTCATGCTAACTAGTAAAGCAGCTTTCCGCCTATTTAGGGACCCTGCAACCTATCAATTTGACTATCCATCCAGCTGTCCAGCTATAGAGTTAACAGGCTAAATACCCATCTCTCTAACTAGCTAGCATGCTATCTATCTCTCTATCGAGCTAGCCACCGAGCTATGTACACTTCTAACTATTTACCTAGCTAGCTATCTTACTCTCTAGCTAGCTATATATTTAGATATCTCCCCAGTTATCTACTCCATTGGCTAGCAATCCAACTATCCAGCTATCCAGCTATATAGCTAGCAATCTAGCTAGCTGTCCAGTGATCTAATTACGGAGCTATCTATCCATTTGTCTCTGTAACAATCAATCTAGATATTTATTTCTTAATCTGGCCATTTAGCGATTTACATATCTCCTATTGCTATTCAACTATCTAGCTATTTAGCCATGTAGTTATCTATCTAGCTAGCTGCATAGCTATCTAGCTATCTAACTAAGTAGCCAGCTGGCCAACAAGCTTTCTAGCCATCTACCAATCAAGCCATCTCGTTATCTGACCACCCACCCATCTGGCGTTATTCAGCTCGCCATCTACCCAGCCAGACAGCTTCCCAGCTGGCCAATTAGTCAAGTAGCCAACTAGCCTTTCATCCGTCTAGCCAGATAGCCATTTAGGCATCTAGTCATCTAGTCATCGAGTCATCTCTCTCCCTCTCCCTCTCCCTCTCCCTCTCCCTCTCCCTCTCCCTCTCCCTCTCCCTCTCCCTCTCCCTCTCCCTCTCCCTCTCCCTCTCCCTCTCCCTCTCCCTCTCCCTCTCCCTCTCCCTCTCCCCTCTCCCCTCTCCCTCTCCCTCTCCTCTCCCTCTCCCTCTCCCTCTCCTCTCCCTCTCCCTCTCCCTCTCCCTCTCCCTCTCTCCTCTCCCTCTCCCTCTCCCTCTCCCTCTCCCTCTCCCTCTCCCTCTCCCTCTCCCTCTCCCTCTCCCTCTCCCTCTCCCTCTCCCTCTCCCTCTCCCTCTCCCTCTCCCTCTCCCTCTCCCTCTCCCTCTCCCTCTCCCTCTCCCTCTCCCTCTCCCTCTCCCCTCTCCCTCTCCCTCTCCCTCTCTCCTCTCCCTCTCCCCTCTCCCTCTCCCTCTCCTCTCCCTCTCCCTCTCCCTCTCCCTCTCCCTCTCCCTCTCCCTCTCCCTCTCCCTCTCCCTCTCCCTCTCCCTCTCCTCTCCCTCTCCCCTCTCCCTCTCCCTCTCCCTCTCCCTCTCCCTCTCCCTCTCCCTCTCCCTCTCCCTCTCCCTCTCCTCTCCCTCTCCCTCTCCCTCTCCCTCTCCCTCTCCCTCTCCCTCTCCCTCTCCCTCTCCCTCTCCCTCTCCCTCTCCCTCTCCCTCTCCTCTCCCTCTCCCTCTCCCTCTCCCTCTCCCTCTCCCTCTCCCTCTCCCTCTCCCTCTCCCTCTCCCTCTCCCTCTCCCTCTCCCTCTCCCTCTCCCTCTCCCTCTCCCTCTCCCTCTCCCTCTCCCTCTCCCTCTCCCTCTCCCTCTCCCTCTCCCTCTCCCTCTCCCTCTCCCTCTCCCTCTCCTCTCCCTCTCCCTCTCCCTCTCCCTCTCCCCTCTCCCTCTCTCCTCTCCCTCTCCCTCTCCCTCTCCCCTCTCCCTCTCCCTCTCCCTCTCCCTCTCCCTCTCCCTCTCCTCTCCCTCTCCCTCTCCCTCTCCCTCTCCCTCTCCCTCTCCCTCTCCCTCTCCCTCTCCCTCTCCCTCTCCCTCTCCCTCTCCCTCTCCCTCTCCCTCTCCCTCTCCCTCTCCCTCTCCCTCCTCTCCCTCTCCCTCTCCCTCTCCCTCTCCCTCTCCCTCTCCCTCTCCCTCTCCCTCTCCCTCTCCCTCTCCCTCTCCCTCTCCCTCTCCCTCTCCCTCTCCCTCCCTCTCCCTCTCCCTCTCCCTCTCCCTCTCCCTCTCCTCTCCCTCTCCCTCTCCCTCTCCCTCTCCCTCTCCCTCTCCCTCTCCCTCTCCCTCTCCCTCTCCCTCTCCCTCTCCCTCTCCCTCTCCCTCTCCTCTCCCTCTCCCTCTCCCTCTCCCTCTCCCTCTCCCTCTCCCTCTCCCTCTCCTCTCCCGCTCCCTCTCCCTCTCCCTCTCCCTCTCCCTCTCCCTCTCCCTCTCCCTCTCCCTCTCCCTCTCTCCCTCTCCCTCTCCCTCTCCCTCTCCCTCTCCCTCTCCCTCTCCCTCTCCCTCTCCCTCTCCCTCTCCCCTCTCCTCTCCCCCTCCCTCTCCCCCTCCCCTCCCCCCTCCCCCTCCCCCTCCCCCTCCCCCTCCCCCTCCCCCTCCCCCTCCCCCTCCCCCTCCCCCTCCCCCTCCCCCTCCCCCTCCCCCCTCCCCCTCCCCCTCCCCCTCCCCCTCCCCCTCCCTCTCCCTCTCCCTCTCCCCCTCCACCTCCCTCGGGGTAAATGACAGTGCAGCCACACTATTGAATCCCCTCACGATTTATACACCTATGTAAGATTACACCCCCCCTCGTCTAGCCTCCTGCCATCCTCGGAATATAGAACTTCACTCCACCTAGAGCTCGGGCCATAAAGATAATTATGAGCGAAGCCCTGCTTTAACTAACAAAGGTGATACCACAAATGGAAAAAAAGTACATTGACTGGACCGAGACCCACGAGTCACACGGCAGAGAAACAGCCCAGCAACTATCCTTGTCTACGATTTCCAATGAATAAGTCCCATTTACCAGCACATGCTCCGTAGACTATTATGCTTTTACGTTATCTCATTTAAAGAGCGCGATACGGATCTTCAACTCGGTGCAGAGATTGAAGTCATGATGTGTCCCTCGAAAAAAAAGTGGCCTTCAAAGGATCAACAGTTGATCAGATGGTCTACGCTGTCACCTTCACGATAGTACGTACGTACGGATAGTACGGTCTGTTATCCCTACTCCATGGCGGATATTTCTCTATGGAACAGATGCGCCACCATACTGCGAACTATGTTCTGCATTCTGTATCTTCCCTTTGCTTTATCTATTGTTCTTGAGTTTGAACTGATAACATCTGCATGTCGTATTTAATCCGTTTAGATCGCATGTAAAACAAAGTTATTCTTGCGCCTCGACACACGTGACAATAATGAACGTGAAACTGAAGCCTAAATCTCAATCCACCTTTCAACTTAATTGTTTACACCTTTACAAACCAAGGAGGCTTCATAGTTAATGGAAGCATTGTATCCTTTCCCTCAGAAAAGCTACCAGCATCCACAAAGACTCTTCACACCCCTGCAACAGTCTGCTCGAACTTCTACCATCGGGCAGACGATACAAGGCCTTCTACGCCCGCACCTCCAGACTCAGGAACAGCTTCATCCCCAGGGCCATAGCTGCCATGAACCGGTCCTGCTGAGCCGGATGGTCATATCGCACAGTGAACCGGCACAGATCTACTTACACTTTATTCTGTCTTAAAACTGTTACAATTTGTTTAGTTGGGTTGTTGTTGTATAAATTAATTAAATTATTGCATCGTATGGGAGGCGCATTCCCAATCTCGTTGTACCCCATGTGCAATGATAATAAAGATATATGGTATTGTATTGTATTTACCTTTGCATATCGGCACAGTTTAATACGAATTTTACATCGGGTTCAAAAAAGGATTGGTGTTCCTACCGATATCCCGTTCACCAAATGCAAAGATGTAGCTCCCAGAAGAACGGTGGACCGGAATTATGCAAGGTGGCTTGAGAAAAGATTGTTAGTTATTCCAAATAACCGGACAAGTCTGGGTTTGGTGGAAGTTATAAAACTACATGCAGAAAGATATTCTGTGTCATGAACTATATTCTTCACTCTGTATCTTTCCCCCAACCCGATCTATTGCGCTTGTCTTTACACAGATTGTTTTTGTGTTAATGAATGAAAAGCATGTAAAACAAAGCTTTACACTGCACCTCGTTACGTGTGATAATAATAGACCTACCCTGACTAAATGACCTGAGATAAATAACAACTCTGATCAGAGCGAGAATGGTCGTTCTACGATGCTGACTAAGATTATACACGAGACACAGGCGGTGTTGATATAAAAGAGATGGTGATGAGTGGCCGTTAACCAGAAATGGATTGTTGGGCAATGGCGAGAAGGTGAAGTGTGGGGACGGGAGTAAGAAAACAAAACACACGCTGATACCGGGTTGCGGGCCGTAGTAATTCTCCGGCATCTGAAATACAAGAGGAGGCCAGGATATACTCAGATGTCAGCAGACATCCGCGGAGAGAAGGAATATATGTTATGTTAGAAGTTAATGATCTCATCAAAACTCCGATATTGACGAACAACATGCAGTGTGGTATCAATTTTCAAACTCAAAGCAACATCGGTGCTGCTCGTCGGCCCACCTGGACATTGTTGCAGAATCAGTTCCTGCTCAACATTTATTGCACAACAGCGACCTAATTATTTCTTGCTACTGTCTCATAGGCATCTGTATTTCCAAACGCTCTGGCTGTAGAACACTTGACAACTAACTCCTTCCACTGCTTGTCCCATGTACCCAGGAGTTTAAATTCCTTCCTTCAGTTTATTTTAAATCTTGCTACTTTGACGTGGAGCAATCACATTGAAGCGACACCCTAGAAGGCACACAAACGAAAACAAAAAGACATGTGTTATGTCCCCTGTTACTCTTGTCAAAATACGGTGACAGAATAAAGGGGAGGCCATTTAAAACTGAGGTGAGAAGAAACTTATTCACCCAGAGTTGTGAACTTGCGGATTTCTCTGCCACAGAAGACAGTGGCGGTCAATTCACTTTGGTGAATTTGAAAGAGAGTTAGATAGAGCTCTAGGGGCTAGTGGAATCAAGGGATATGGGGAGAAGGCAGGCACAGGTTACTGATTGTGGATGATGAGCCATGATCACAATGAACGGCGGTGCTGGATCGAAGGGCCAAATGTCCTCCTCCTGCACCTATTTTCAATGTTTTTTTAAAAAATTTTTATTTATAGTATTTTCAATAGGCATACAAAAATACATAAGTGGATAAATATAAGGGAATACATAAGCATAAGCAATGGCAATGTATAACATAAATATCCCCAGGTTGTGTAAAACAAATTGTTATCTATACCTAGAAGATATGTCGGTATATATATGAAAAAGATAAGGATAAAAGAAAAACGAAAAGAGAGAGAAAAAGAAGAAAAAAGAAAGAGAGGAAAAAAAAAACAAAAACAAAAAAAAAACAACAAAAAAAACAGACTGTACCAGGTGGTTAACGAAAACATAGTAGTGTCGCCCGCTCCAATCCCCTCTACCTGCATAAAGCAATATCAAGAAGAACGAAAAAGGTTGGAATAAGGTCACATTACATGATATGAAAATATTGAATAAATGGCCTCCAAGTCTGCTCAAATTTGATCGAAGGTTCGTAAACAGTACTTCTAATCTTTTCCAAATTTAAACATGAAATAGTTTGAGAAAACCAATGAAATAAAGTAGGAGGATTGATTTCTTTCCAATTCAACAAAATAGATCTTCTGGCCATTAATGTAAGAAAAGCAATCATCCGACAGATTGGGGGAGATAAACAAGTAGAGTCTATCATTGGTAAACCAAAAATTGCAGTAATGGGATGGGGCTGTAGATCAGTATTCAAAACCGTAGACAAAGTACTGAAAATGTCTTTCCAGTACCTTTCCAAGGAAGAGCATGACCAAAACATATGGGTAAGAGAAACTATCTCAGAGTGACATCTATCACATATAGGATTTATATGGGAATAAAAACGAGCCAGTTTATCTTTGGACATATGAGCCCTATGAACGACTTTAAACTGTATCAAAGAGTGTTTAGCGCATATAGAAGAAAAGTTAACAAGTCGAAGAATATTATTCCAATTGTCAATAGGGATAGTAAGATTAAGTTCTCTTTCCCAATCATTCTTAATTTTATAAAAGGGATCAGAGTGTATTTTCATAATTATATTATAAAGATTTGATATTACACCCTTTTGAAGGGGGTTTAATTGTAACATATTCTCCAAAATACCCTTAGAGTTTCGGTTAGGGAAAGAAGGAAGAACCGTGTTTAAAAAATTCCTAATCTGTAAATATCTAAAAAAGTGAGGACTGGACAAATTATATTTGTTAGATAGTTGTTCAAAAGACATGAAGCAATTATCCAAAAATAAATCTGAAAATCGTACTATACCTTTAATCCTCCAAACTAGATAGGCTTGATCCATCAGAGAGGGGTGAAAGAAAAAAATCGATACAATGGGCATCTCTAAAATAAAATAATTCAATCCAAAAAATTTCCGAAATTGAAACCATATTCGTAAGGTATGTTTAACTATCGGATTGTCAATTTGTTTATGTAACTTAGAAGGAGCTAAAGGAAGAGAAGTTCCTCAGATAGAGCCCAATGAAAATCCTTGTACCGATTAAGTTTCCAAATCTACCCAATGAGGACTCGGAGATAAGTCCAAGTCGTTTAGCCAACATTTCAGGTAACGAATATTAGTTGCCCAATAATAGAATCTAAAATTAGGCAATGCCAATCCACCTTCCTTTTTGGATTTTTCTAAATGTTTTTTCCCTAATCTAGAATTTTTATTTTGCCATATATATGAAGATATTTTAGAATCAACTTTATCAAAAAAGGATTTGGGAATAAAAATTGGTATTGCTTGAAATATATATAAAAACTTAGGTAAAATAATCATCTTGATAGCATTAATCCGGCCTACCAGAGATATTGATAATGGTGACCATTTAGTACATAAACATTTAATCTGATCCAATAAGGGTAAACAATTAACCCCAAATAAATCCTTATGTTTTTTGGTAATCTTAATCCCTAAATATATAAAATAATCATTAACTAATTTAAAAGGTAAGTTATTATAAATTGGAACCAATCTATTTAAAGGAAATAGTTCGCTCTTATTAAGATTCAATTTGTATCCAGAAAAAGTGCTAAACTGAGCTAATAAAGATATAACTGCAGGAATAGAATTTTCAGGATCAGAAATATATAATAGCAAGTCATCTGCATATAATGACAATTTATGTGTTTCCATTCCACGAATAATACCAGAAATGCATAGCAGCAGCAATCAGCAGTAGCAGCAGCAGCAGCAATCAGCAGCAGTAGCAGCAGCAAGCAGCAGCAGCAGCAGCAAGCAGCAAGCAGTAGCAGCAGCAAGCAGCAGCAGTAGCAGCAGCAAGCAGCAGCAAGCAGCAAGCAGCAAGCAGCACCAAGCTGTGTTGCTTGGGAAGTAGTGTGTGGGGATTGTGTGGGGATAGTAAGGAGTAAGAACTGTGTGATCTCCCGGACAAGTTTCGATCGCCTAGCTTGGGGTCGGAGAGGAATTTCCCGGATTTTTTCCCAAATTGGCCTGGGTTTTTTATCCGGTTTTTCGCCTCTCCCGGGAGATCACTCAGTTCTTTTGGGTGGGCGGTTGGAGCGGTTGGAGCAGCGGCCGGGCGGTAGGTTTAGTAACCGAGCACGGGGCTTTGTTTGGAGAGTATGAGTGCCAGGGCAGTTTTTTGTTCTGGGTGTCGGATGTGGGGAATCTGGGAGTCTGATAGTCTTCCAGACATCCACATCTGCGCCAGGTGTGACGAGATGGGGCTCCTAAGGGACCGTATTAGGAACCTGGAGCAGCAGATTGATGACCTCCGTCTGATCAGGGAGAGTGAGGAGGTTATAGATAGGAGTTACAGAGAGGTGGTCACTCCTAGACCACGGGAGGTAGACAAGTGGGTCACTGTTAGGGGGGGGCAAGGAACAGAGGCAGGGACTAGGGAGTACCCCGGTGGCTGTACCCCTTGGAAATAAGTACTCCTGTTTAAGTACTGTTGGGGGGGACAGCCTACCTGGGGGCAACGACGGTGCCCGGGCCTCTGGCAAGGAGTCCGGCCCTGTTGCTCAGAAGGGTAGGGAAAGGAAGAGGAGAGCGGTAGTAATAGGTGACTCTATAGTGAGGGGGTCAGATAGGCGTTTCTGTGGACGCATTCGGGAGACCCGGATGGTGGTTTGCCTCCCTGGTGCCGGTGTCCGGGATGTGTCTGAGCGTGTCCAGAATATCCTGAAAGGGGAGGGAGAGGAGCCAGAGGTCGTGGTACATATAGGCACCAACAATATAGGTAGGATAAGGGAAGAGGTCCTGAAAGGAGAATTTAGGGGGCTAGGAAGAGAGTTAAAAAAAAGGACTTCCAAAGTAATAATCACAGGCTTACTGCCTGTGCCACGCGATAGTGAGAATAGGAATGGAGTGAGGTGGAGGATAAATACGTGGCTGAGGAACTGGTGCAGGGAGCAGGGTTTCAAGTTTCTGGATCATTGGGACCACTTCTGGGGGAAGTATGACCTGTACAAAAAGGACGGGTTGCATCTGAACCCGAGGGGAACCAATATCCTGGCGGGGAGATTTGCTAAAATAACTGCGGAGACTTTAAACTAGTACGGTTGGGGGGAGGGACTCAAACACAGATAGCTAATAGGCAGTGTGTGAGGCAGGAGGCAGAAAAGGGAAACACTCAGACCCAATATGTAGGAGAGAAAGAAGGGAAAAGAAATAAACTGAGAATAAGAAACGATGGGTCCCTTAAATGTGTATATTTTAATGCTAGGAGCATTGTAAGAAAGGTGGATGTGCTTAGAGCCTGGATTGACATCTGGAAGTATGATGTTGTGGCGATCAGTGAAACATGGTTGCAGGAGGGTTGCGATTGGCAATTAAATATTCCAGGATTTCATTGTTTCAGATGTGATAGAATCGGAGGGGCAAGAGGTGGGGGTGTTGCATTGCTTGTCAGGGAGGATATCACAGCAGTGCTTTGGCAGGACAGACTAGAAGGCTCGATTAAGGAGGCTGTTTGGGTGGAACTCAGAAATGAGAAAGGTTTAGCAACACTTATAGGGGTGTATTATAGACCGCCAAATAGGGAACGAGAATTGGAAGAGCAAATATGTAAGGAGATAGCAGATATTAGTAGTAAGCACAGAGTGGTGATTGTGGGTGATTTCAATTTTCCGTATATAGACTGGGAATCACATTCTGTTAAAGGGCTGGATGGTTTGGAGTTTGTAAAATGTGTGCAGGATAGTTTTTTGCAGCAATACGTAGAGGTGCCTACCAGAGTAGGGGCAGTGTTGGACCTCCTGTTAGGAAATGAGATGGGTCAGGTGACGGAGGTATGTGTTGAGGAGCACTTTGGGTCTAGTGATCACAATGCCATTAGTTTCAATATCATTATGGAGAAGGTCAAATCTGGACCAAGAGTTGAGATTTTGGATTGGAGAAAGGCTAATTTTGAGGAGATGAGAAAGGATTTAAAAGGAGTGAAATGGAAATTTTTGTTTTATGAAAAGGATATAATAGAGAAATGGAGGATATTTAAAGGTGAAATTTTGAGAGTACAGAGTCTTTATGTCCCTGTTCGGTGGAAAGGAAAGAATAATAATTTGAAAGAGCCGTGGTTTTCCAGGGAAATTGGACACTTGGTTCGGAAAAAGAGGGAGATATACAATAAATATAAGCGGCAGGGAGTAAATGAGGTTCTTGAGGAATATAAAGAATGTAAAAGGTATCTTAAGAAGGAAATTAGAAATGCGAAAAAAAGATATGAGGCTGCTTTGGCAAGTAATGTAAAAGTAAACCCCAAGGGGTTCTACAGATATGTCAATAGCAAAAGGATAGTGAGGGATAAAATTGGTCCATTAGAGAGTCAGAGTGGACAGCTATGTGCTGAGCCGGAAGAAATGGGGGAGCTATTAAACAATTTCTTTTCTTCGGTATTTACCGAGGAGAAGGATATTGAATTATGTGAGGTAAGCGAAACAAGTAGAGTAGTGATGGAAATTAGGAGGATTAAAGAAGAGGAGGTACGGACACTTTTGAAAAATATAAAAGTGTATAAGTCTCCAGGTCCTGATAGGATATTCCCTAGGACATTGAGGGAAGTTAGTGCAGAAATAGCAGGGGCTATGACGGAAATATTTCAAACGTCATTAGAAACGGGGATGGTGCCGGAAGATTGGCGCATTGCGCATGTTGTGCCTTTGTTTAAAAAAGGTTCTAAAAGTAAACCTAGCAATTATAGACCTATTAGTTTGACGTCTGTGGTGGGAAAATTAATGGAAAAGATACTTAGGGACAATATATATAATTATTTGGATAATCAAGGCCTGATTAGAAACAGTCAACATGGATTTGTGCCTGGAAGGTCATGTTTGACTAATCTTCTTGAATTTTTTGAAGAGGTTACCAAGGAAATTGATAAGGGCAAGGCTGTGGATGTTGTCTATATGGACTTCAGTAAGGCATTTGACAAGGTTCCCCATGGAAGGTTGATTAAGAAGGTTAAATCGTTGGGTATTAATAGTGAGGTTGCAAGATGGATTCAACAATGGCTGAATGGGAGATACCAGAGGGTAACGGTTGACAATTGTATGTCAGGTTGGAGGCCAGTGTCTAGTGGAGTACCCCAAGGATCTGTGTTGGGTCCACTGTTGTTTGTCATTTACATTAATGATCTGGATGATGGTGTGGCAAATTGGATTAGTAAATATGCAGATGATACTAAGATAGGTGGAGTAGTTGATAGTGAGGTAGATTTTCAAAGTCTACAGAGAGATTTGGGCCTTTTGGAAGGGTGGGCTGAAAGATGGCAGATGGAGTTTAATGCTGTTAAGTGTGAGGTGCTGCATTTTGGTAGGACAAATCAAAATAGGACGTACAGGATAAATGGTAGGGAATTGAGGAATGCAGTGGAACAGAGGGATCTGGGAATAACTGTGCATTGTTCCCTGAAGGTGGAATCTCATGTGGATAGGGTGGTGAAGAAGGCGTTTGGTATGCTTGCCTTTATAAATCAGAGCATCGAGTATAGAAGTTGGGATGTAATGTTAAAATTGTACAGGGCATTGGTGAGGCCGAATCTGGACTATGGTGTGCAGTTCTGGTCGCCAAATTATAGGAAGTATGTCGACAAAATGGAGAGGGTACAGAGGAGATTTACTAGAATGTTGCCTGGGTTTCAGCACTTAGGCTACAGAGAGAGGTTGAACAGGTTGGGTCTTTATTCTTTGGAGCGTAGAAGGTTGAGGGGGGACTTGATAGAGGTTTTTAAAATTTTGAGAGGGACGGACAGAGTTGACGTGGGTAGGCTTTTCCCTTTGAGAGTGGGGAAGATTCCAACAAGGGGACATAGCTTCAGAATTGAGGGACAAAGGTTTAGGGGTAACATGAGGGGGAACTTCTTTACTCAGAGGGTTGTGGCTGTATGGAATGGGCTTCCGGTGGAAGTGGTGGAGGCTGGCTCGATTTTATTATTTAAGAGTAAATTGGATAGGTATATGGATAAGAGGGGATTAGAGGGTTATGGTCTGAGTGCAGGTAGATGAGACTAGGTCAGGGAGAATGGTCGGCGTGGACTGGTAGGGCCGGACAGGCCTGTTTCCATGCTGTAGTTGTTATATGTTATATGTTAAATGTTGGGGGATTCTCTAATGGCAATTGCCAAAGGCTCCAATGCAATATTAAATAATAAAGGACTAAGGGGACAACCTTGCCTAGTACCACGAAACAATCGGAAAAAATGGTGATCTTTGGTTATTAGAAAAAACCGAGGCAACTGGAGTTTGATAAATCAATTTAATCCAAGATATGAATGTTGGACTAAAATTAAACTTCTCAAGGACCGTAAATAAATAACGCCATTCCACCCTGTCGAAAGCTTTCTCCGCATCTAATGAGATGACACATTCTGAAGTATTACATGGAGAAGTATAGACAATATTCATCAACCTTCTAATATTAAAAAAGGAATACCGGTTTTTGATGAAACCTGTTTGGTCGTCCGAAATAATTTGAGGTAATATCTTTTCCAGCCTCATCGCCAATAACTTGGAAAAAATCTTAGAGTCTACATTTAACAGAGATATTGGTCTATAAGAAGCACAGTCAGTGGGATCTTTATCTTTTTTCAAAATTAAGGAAATAGAAGCTCTATAAAAAGATTGTGGTAATTTGCCCAGGCTAATTGCTTCTTCAAAAACTTTATAAAGCCAAGGGGAAAGAATAGAGGAAAAGAACTTATAAAATTCCACTGTATACCCATCTGGGCCTGGAGCTTTCCCAGAATTCTTTGAAGAAATAACATTCTGGATTTCTATATTCGTAAGCGATTTATCTAGTGATAAATTTTCTTCAAAGGATAATTTTGGAAATTTCAATTCCCCTAAAAAATCATGCATATTATTAGAATCTTGCGGGAATTCAGAGTAATATAAAGAAGTATAAAAATCCTGAAAAGATTTGTTTATCTCGTCATGATTAGCTGTCAATTCCCCATTCTGTTTACGAATCTTAACAATTTGACGCTTGACCGAAACATTCTTCAACTGATTAGCTAACAATTTACCAGATTTATCACTGTGTATGTAAAATTCAGATCTAGATTTCATTAATTGATTTTCAATCAAAGATGTGAGTAACAGATTGTGTTCCATTTGAAATTCAATTCTCTGCTTATAAAGCTCCCTAGTAGGAGCAGTCGAGTATTTCTTATCGATTTCCTTAATCCTATCAACCAATAAAATAGTCTCATTCTTGATACGTTTCCTCAAAGGTACAGAGTAGGAAATAATCTGACCACGTATGTATGCTTTGAACGTGTCCCAGAGTATCCCATAAGAAATTTCCTCAGTCGAATTCGTTGAGAAGAAAAAGTCAATCTGTTCCTTCATGAATTTAATAAAGTCCTGATCTTGCAGTAGGGTAGAATCAAATCGCCAATACTTGGTGATAAAGACTGTATCTTGTAACTTGATGGAAAGCTTCAGTGGGGTGTGGTCCGAAATGGCAATAATGTCATAGTCACAACCAGTTACAGATGGAATAAGACGAGAGTCAATAAAAAAATAATCAATTCTCGAATAAGAATGATAAACATGTGAAAAAAAAGAAAACACTTTGTCTTTGGGATGAAGAAATCTCCAAATATCAACCATTCCAGAGTCAGTCAAAAAGGAATTAATATGAGAGGCCGACATGTTTGGTAATGGCTGAGAAGATTTTGATCTATCTAACAGCGGATTTAAACAACAATTAAAGTCACCACCCATTATTAGCTTATATTCATTTAGATTGGGTAAGGTAGTAAATAAAGACTTGAAAAATTCAGGGTAATCCACATTCGGAGCATAAACATTAACCATTACAACCTTGGTGTTAGATAGTAATCCAGTAATTAATAAAAATCTACCATTTGGGTCCGAAATGACATCGTGGTGAACAAATGTAATAGAAGAGTTAATGAAAATTGAAACTCCTTTTATTTTGGCGTTTACGTTTGAGTGGTACTGTTGCCCTTTCCAGAACCTAAAAAAACGTTGATTGTCCTCCTTCCTCACATGAGTTTCTTGTAAAAAAATAATTTGTGCATTCAGTCTTTGGAACACTTTAAAAATCTTTTTCCGTTTAATTGGATGGTTTAAACCATTAGTATTCCAAGAGACAAAATTAATAAACTGAGCCATATTGCTGAGGTCAATCCTTTGGTATGTAAAAGGTTAACCAAAGTATAAACTCATGTACCCGGAAGAGGAACAAAAATACAGGGAGGAACCGGAAATGGCGACACATCGGACATATTAGTAGTTTTACAACAGTCCAGAAAAGAAGAAAAAAAACAGTATATGAAACTAGAAAACATATAAAACAGACCCTAAACCCACCCCCCCACCCACGGAAAACCCCCTCTGGACCTATAGAAGGCCAGAAAAAAAAGAATTAATACTAAATCTACCCCCATATCACCAGCGGACGGCTCCTAATAATAATTTTTTTAAAAAAAATTGATCCACCGAGAGTTAAAAAAAAACAAAAAAAAACGGAAAAAAAACGAAGGGTTTTAACGAACAAAAACTGCCATTTTCAATACTCAGAAACTAAGATAATGAAGGTTATAATCATTATTATGAGACTAAACATAGTCGTGAGACTAAATAAAGCTCTTAAAAAAAAATTCTAAGTTTTGCAGGATAAAGAAGCGCAGGTTTAAGCTTTTTCTCATAGTGTGGAGATCTGTTGATATTTTAGAAAAGGAGGTGGGAGAAGAACGGAAATGTGCGACCGTAACTAAACAAAATAAAGATGTACAATTAAAAGAATTGCGCAATTCAATGGCTGGCATAGGTATTGGGGAGGATGACGACTCCATATGGGACGAGGGTCTATTGTATCTCACCCTTACTAGCCAAACACCACCTCCGGTTTTGAGACTCCCAACCGGTGGCGGGCTTCTCTATCCCAGCCTTAGAGGTTTCCAATCAGGAATTCAGGACCATGCTCAGAGCCCCAGTGCACCCCCTATATATCCTACCGTTGATAGCCCCCCTCCACCTGGCTATACAGATGTGACTTTTCACCGAGGACCATGTGAGGGGACAAGGAGTAAAGATCATCCGAAAATGACTGCAGATTCGAACACCGCACTCCCGCAGCATGTACAGTCTAAACGATTGATACGTCCCAGATCAGGGAGCCACTCTCATAAGGGGGATACGGACACAGACTCGTCTGGGTCTAGTGATGAAGAAGATACTAATCGGCAAATCCCTGTACGTCATGTGCCAAATCCAAGAGCCGGGGTAGTTCCGCCCGGTGGAGGTGCAGCAGCACCCAATACCATTACCCAGTACATTCCTTGGAAACCGCATGAAATTGTTTCCCTTCTTGATGGTGCTCCGGACAGACCCCCCCCCCCAGGCATTCTGCGACTGGCTACGTACTACAATATCGGTGTATCAGGCTGATAGCAGAGATTTATGGTCCCTGGTCAGACAGGTCCTGAATCGAAAGGAATGGCTGAAGTTTGTCGAGATAGTAGGGGGGCATCAGGATCATGCGGCTATGGCAAATGTTGTCGGCAATGCCCCAAATATGAGAGAAGATACCATCATTAACGCCTGTCATGGGGTCCTCAGAAAACCCATTGATATTAATAAAATCCTGGACACCAAACCAAAAAGAAATGAGCTGACTTTTAAATATTGCTCTAACATCAATCCTGCTACATTTGTCGAACAACCACCTCTCGAACAAGTAATCTCTGACCATGATTGTCTCCAGTTGATCCAAGAAGACACTAGCCTGCGGGCTGATCTCTCCGACACACCGCTCATCAATCCTGATCTGGTCATGTACACTGATGGCAGTTCCTCCCTGGATGAGCGCGGTCAGCATCTCTCTGGCTATGCAGTAAATATGGACAATAATCGCCTTTTAGAATCTGGGGCTTTTGATCTACCTGTGTCTGCCCAAAAGGCCGAGCTTTATGCCCTGATTCGGGCTTGTATTATGGGGGAGGGATTAAGCGTTAACATATATACAGACTCTCGATACGCTTTCGGCGTGGTGCACGATTTTAGCCAACTTTGGAAGAACCGGGGATTTCTCACTTCCTCAGGCACTCCTATTTCTAATCAAGCCCTCGTTTATACCCTCCTCTTAGCCATTCAATTGCCCCTAAGTATCGCTGTTATTAAATGCTCTGCCCATACCTCTGGCATATCCCCCGTCGATCTCGGAAATCAGAATGCTGACCTTGCAGCCAAACAAGCTGCAAAAAGTAGGACTAATGTTGTATCAAAAATGATGAGATTGTCCAATAACCCCCCCCCCAAGGGACGGTCAGCCTCTGAAAAACCTATGCCAACCATCCAAGAAGTACTTCGGTTACAGGAGGACGCTCCTGATGTAGATAAGGATTTATGGGTCAATTCTGGTTGTAGAATTGACGAAGTGACGGGGCTATGGACCACACCTGTGGGTCAGACCTGTATGACTGATACAATAGCCCTATGGGTGGTTGAATGTATCCATCTGGCCATTCGCTGCGGGGCACAAGCAACAAGCTCATTGCTTTTTAACACCTGGTGGCACCCTCAGCTCCAAGAATTGGCATCCTGTGTGAGTGCACGGTGCCTTGTGTGTCTCCGCCATAACACGGGTCAAGGGGGCCCGTGTTCCCCGGGAAAGACCCCTCTGCCCGAGGGTCCCTTTGAGACCCTACAGATGGATTACATTGAACTTCCACGGTGTCAAAGTTATAAATATGTACTTGTTATAGTTGATGTCTTTAGTAAATGGATCGAGGCTTATCCGACCTCTGATAACAAAGCCTTCACGGTGGTTAAAGTGTTACTTAAAGAAATCATTCCTCGTTTTGGTATTCCTGCTCGCCTTAGTTCTGATAATGGTCCGCATTTCATTGCAGCAGTTAACAAGGAGATGTGCGCCCAGCTGGGCGTACAGCAGCAACTACACTGCGCGTACCGGCCACAAGCTGCTGGCCTAGTCGAACGAGCTAATCAAACTTTAAAAACCAAACTCGCTAAACTAATTGAACAAACTGGTTCTTCTTGGCTAAAACTGTTGCCTGTAGCTCTTTTTCAGATTCGCACTACTCCCGCAGGTTGGACTGCCCTCTCGCCTGCGGAGATTATTTATGGGCGGCCTCTCCGCACTCCTTGGACTGATGCTCCTCCGGCTCCGGTGCATTTCCACCATATGACTGACGAAATGACCACTTATATTATTGCCCTAACTAAAGTTTTGTGTTTTGCTCCTTCACAGGTTCGCGCTGCCTTTGGTACTCCATTTGTCAATACTCCCCCTTCTCCAATCACGCCTGGTTCTTATGTCCTTATTAAAAATTGGACTAGGAAGTTCCTTGACCCATGGTGGGAAGGACCTTTCCAAGTACTTCTTACAACCCCCACGGCTGTCAACTTTGAAGGATGATCGGCCTGGGTGTATTTACATCACTGCAAATTGATTGGACAGGCCGATCAAAAGGAGAAGGAGGAAAAGTCTATTGGGAAGGATGGGAATGTTTAAGTCAATATATCTCCTGTTTTGTAAGTTCTTGTTTATGAATTATAAGTTTTTGTGTTTTTGAATCTTTCTATGAGTCCTTTGTCTTTCAGACTAATCCAGATTAACATACATAATTATGGGACACGAAGTTTTATGTGGCCTCTTGGGGTTCGCCCAGATTATGAGCATGGCCGGGATACTCTGGCGATGTGATCCCGGACGTAGCAACCGAGTTTTCCACCTTTGTAGAAACGATGTGATGATGTGTGATGACGATACACCAGAGGCTACGGGATCTTGGAATGTCACCAAGTATAATTACTGTAACGGAGTCCTACACCAGGATACCAGGAGAGTACTCCTGAGATACCGCAACAGGTGGGATTTGCCCTGTTTGTTCCAGGAGTGTCGCTTCGACTTCATTTGTCCACGGGACGGCGACAAAGAGACCGGATCATGCTCTCATGAAGCCTCTAACCAAGACCCCCTCTTGACACCCCACCCGGGGGCACGACGAAAGAGAGAGATGGATGATGCTCAGAACTTATTTATAAGGGCTCATGATTTGATGTACTCTCCCGAATCTGTTGTTTGTTACCCCTCCACTTCAGTGGTGGGCCTCTTAACTCCCACCCCAGTCTCGAATCCCAGTTATTTGATCCAAGGATACTACCTCCCAACTCCTGATAAGAACATTACCTTCAGATACTCTACAAGCCAGAGCTATCCGGCAACATGTATAAGAACCTCTGGGCCCGCCCAGGGGTACCCCAATTGCTGGAAGGGAATGGGACAGGGATGTGCGATGGTGCAGGTTGCAACCACTGTTAGATGCCTTACCACCAAAGATACATACCGGTGTAGCCACAGTAACATTGCCGGGACGATTACTTGTTATAATTCCAGTCAATGTATCGATCTTGAGCGAGGATGGCAAACGGTATGCGGGAAGGGAAATAAAACTCACCTGTCTATTGAAGAACACACCTTCCCTATCCTTCCCCGCTTCGGGCCAAGTGGAGACTCTCTAGAGCCCTATATGTACCCTATAATATGTTCTGTGGATAAAAATTCAAGGTTCCCCTGTAACGATAATTGGAGCAGTGATGGAAAGGTCTCTCCTGAGGATGGAGGGACTCCAGGGGTAATTTATACCAAGTCCGGGTACTACTTCTTGGGACACGGGATAGGAACAAACTTCCTGGTAACAAAAGGGAAGGATACCCCGGCCGCAGTAGCCATAGGCATCCTCACCCCAACAACTATACCCTGCCCAATACAATGGAGTTTAAACTCTCCTGCCGGTGGACACAGAACCAAACGGGGGGTCTCTAGGGAGTTCTGTGCAAACTGGATGGAACCGATCACGATCGGAAGGAGCCAGGGACAGTCGGTTGGATGGGGGATATTAAGTACCGTAACCTTCGGGGGGTCCGCAGGAACTATGGCAGCCAATAATCGTAACTACCTCATCTGCGGACTCACTTTCCTGGGAAATAAGACAGTAGCGGCCATAAACGAGATAAAGGAAGGTCTATCTGACCTGCGACTGTTCACAATGCAGAACCGGTATGCATTAGATTATTTGCTGGCCCGGGAAGGGGGTGTATGTGCCATCGTGCAGGGAAAATGTATTATGGGAGTTATGGACAGGAATGCGAACCTAACGAGAATTAAGGATGACATTCAAACCTTCCTGAATGGGATGACCGAAGGAGTGGATTGGGGGGATTGCGGTTTGGGCACATGGTACAACTGGTTTATTAATATTGCTATATATCTCGGTATTATTTTAATATGTGTATTTGTAGGCATTGCAGTAATTAAATGTATAATTGCGAGACTTGTGCGATCGATGGAGGGGATTGGAAATGCCCACAAAATGCTGATGTTGAGAATAGAGGAGATAGGGGAAACATGTCCCATGCTGAAGGAGGCCGAAAGTTCAATGGGAGGACTCACGAATGATCAGCTGAATGAGCAGGTGGCAGGAGGACTAGTGGGAAAGGATTACATCCGATTAATTGTTCTGAGGAGAAACCAGAGCTATGGGGATGTTTACCACTATTCTCCATGAGGGGTTAGGGTATAAGAATCCGACGGAAGGAGTAGGGACTAGAGGCGAGATTAGACAGCCTAGGAATAAACTCTGATGACTCTATAAAGCTCGCCTCTAATGAGCCTTCCGTTTGATTTATACCTTTATAGTTATCATAGAATGATAAAAGGGGGGAATGTGGAGATCTGTCCTTTTCCTTTGTTTCAGCCACTATATTCTGCATAAGCTTTGCAGCATTGTGTGCTAGGCACATGCTAGAGGCTCTCTCACTTTCTTTCCCACACCTGCTTGAGGCTACGTAATCACATAAATGCTGAGCTTGCTAAAGCTAGTAGTAATCAGTAGCCCTAGACCGCAGAATGTTCCAGCTCGTCTTCAGGAGACAAAAACACAAATGTATAAAGAACATAAACAATAAACACCACACCAACTAAAAACCTTGAACAATAGCATGTTAGGACCTTATATGGGAAAACTGACTTTGTTCCAACTCTCAGCCATATAAGGGAAAACTGACTTAATTCCAATATTGATTGGTTGTGCTAATTGTAAATAACTGTATTCTGCGGTTTGGGGGATAAAAGGGGCTTCATTCTGGGGGCTGGTGTGACATGTTTCCACTGGCCCCGGAGTCCGCAACTCTGTGTGTGCTTTTAGAAACTTGTCCGAGGTATCTCTAATAAAATAACAGGTAAAGACTGTGCCGTTTCTGATTATTGTCATCCAACTGACTGCGAACGCGAAGTCGAACTCGACAATAGCATTCAGCCATCAAATCTTTAAACGCTCGGCGAGCTTTCATAACTTCAGGACTGAAATCTTCATAAAGACGCATTTGGAAATCTCGAACTTTAACCGAACCCAGACGACGGGCGGTTCGAATAAGGTGTTCTTTAAGGTGAACATAGTGAAAGCGTACAATTACAACTCGTGGTTTCGAGGGTAAAGATAACGAATTTCTAATTCTGTGCGCCCGATCCAATAATGGAGGATCATTTGGAAATTCTGAAGGTAACGCTTCTTTTAAAAGTTGGGCGAAAAACTTCACAGGATCTCCTTGTTCAGTGCCTTCTGGAATCCCAATCAAACGTAAGTTCTGTCTTCTAGAACGATTCTCAGAGTCAATGCTTTTCTGTTGGAGTATTTCCAAATGCTTAATTGCTAATGATAACTTCTTTTCCAAATCTGCAATTTTCAAGTCCCGCTTCTGAGCATCTTCTTGAAGAGTTGTAATTAATGTTTGATGTTGCTTAACTTCTCGGTCAGTTTTATTCAAGGCTTCTTGGAATATCTCTATATCTCGTTTAAGAGATGTTCGGAGTTCTGCAAATTTTTCATTTATAAGCTCCAAAAACGATTCATGAGACATTTCAATTAGCTTAAGGTCAGACTTCTTTTTTGGACCATCGCCATTGTTATCGTTTCCAGCACCACGAGCTTTAGATCTTATAGCTCGTTCTGTACTCATTTCATAACAATTCACAGCACAACTTCCGAGATAAAATCAGAAAGGTAACAAAAATCTTCTGGTTTAAATAAAAATAGGTTAAATGAGGGTGGTCATGGGTTAAGAACAGTAAAGTTTATGGAGCGAACGCAAGAACGTACTCACTCCATGAGCGTCCCCTAGGTGTCTGCTATTTTCAATGTTTCTACAAGCATATTGTCACATTTAATGGCAGCTTGGTTTGGGAATAACTCTGCAAGGACCGCGAGAAATTGCAGAGGGTTTTAAATATAGCCCAGTCTATTAGAGACCCCAGACCAATCATATTATCCATCTACATTCCACGCTCTGAGTGGATCCGCATACACAAGTGCCCTTTGTCCACGAGCTTGAACCGATAGTGTCAATACATAAGAAATGTAATCTCTTTGGATAGCATGCAGAACAAAGTTGTTTGATGTAGCTCGGTACATGTAACAATATTAAACCTAAAACTGAAGCTAAAACCTAAAGCGCCTGTCACCTGCAGTGTTTACAACAACACCAAACCAGCAGGATCTTTCATCGGTCATACAAGCATTGCTTCATCCGTCGATCGAGCTGTGCACCTCGGCACAGTAGGTCATATTTTTGCTTTCTGTTTTCACAGAACTCGAGTTCTCCAATTGCACTTGTCCAGTTCTAAGGAGAACAGGATTAGGCAATGTGACCATATTCAGCATGACATTCTATGTAATGAACCATTTTCTGCATTCTGTATCTTCCTCGCTCCATCTACGGACTTAACTGATTGTAGTTGATGGTGTATCTAAACTGAGCGGATAGCGTGCAAACCCACGATTTTCACTGCACCTCGGAACATGTGATGATAATAATCGTAGTCTAACCTCACCTAACCTAATGATCTGACATAAGTAACAACTATGATCAGAGCTGAACATTCGTACTAAGATAACTACTAAGATTGTCCATGTAACACAAACTGTATTGATGTACAATAGAAGGTACTGAGTGGGGATTAACCACAAATGAACTGTTGGACAAATGCGAAGACGTGGTGAGGAGTCGGCACAGGAGGAAGATCACAGTAAAACACCTGATACCGTATCGCGGACCGCATTAATGACAGTGAATGTGCATTACTGGAGTATAGATAATAGATAATAAACAATAGGTGCAGGAGGAGGCCATTCGGCTCCTCGAGCCAGCACCACCATTCAATGTGATCATGGCTGATCATTCTCAATCAGTACCCCGTTCCTGCCTTCTCCCCATACCCTCTGACTCCGCTATCCTTCGGAGTTCTATCTAGCTCTCTCTTGAAAGCGTCCATAGAATTGGCCTCCACTACCTTCCGAGGGAGAGAATTCCACAGATTTACAACTCTCTGGGTGAAAAACGTTTTCCTCATCTCCATTCCAAATGGCCTACCCCTTATTTTTAAACTGTAGCCCCTGGTTCTGGACTCCCCCAACATTGGGAACATGTTTCCTGCCTCCAGCGTGTCCAATCCCTTAATAATCTTATATGATCGGGGACATGTCTGTCTAGACCGCGAGAAATTGCAGGGAGTTATAAATGGAGGGCAATCCATCACACAGACCAGACGTTCGACCATTGACTCAATCTACACATCACGTTGGCTCAAAAAGAAATCAGCCAACGTAATCAAATATATATATATATATATATATATATTTTTAGGTCTCTTTCTCGGGGCGAGGTTCGGCCGCGGGACCTTCCATCGCCCGGTGTGGCTCGGCCGCGGGACCTTCCATCGCCCGGTGCGGCTCGGCCGCGGGACCTTCAATCGCCCGGTGCGGCTCGGCCGCGGGACCTTCCATCTCCTTGCGGGGGCTGTGCGGGTCGGTCGCCTCGGTAGGGGTCGAGCTGTCTGTCCGTTGGAGGGGCATGGGGGAATAGAGAGGAAGTTTATTTGCCTCCATCACAGTGATGGGGTGTTTGGAGTCACTGTGATGGATGTTTGTGTTGGGGTTGTGTGTCTTGTGTTTTTTGTTTTTTTGCTCTGTGACTGCTGGCAAATTAATTTCGTTCGGTAAAACGAATGACAATAAAGCTATTCTGTTCTGTTCTGTTCAAAGGGGAGAGAGATACAGAGAGGGAGAGGGCAGAGAGAGGGAAAGAGAAAGTAGAGAGGGCGAGAGAGAGAGGGGGAGCGGGAGAGAGGGGAGAGAGAGGGGGGAGGTTGTATAAAATATTAGTTTAGTTTAATTTATTATTGTAAATGTATTCCTAAAAGAGGAGGGGGAGAGAAAGAGGGGAGAGTAAGGGTTAAGGAAGGGGAGGGAGACTGAGTGGATAACACATATCAGTTTAATTTATTGTTGATACTAAAACCCTTGTTTGTTTGTTTGTTTGTTCATGAACTACATCCAAAACGGTACAGGATTCCGCGACAATGTTAGGCCCACCTTGCTGACTGTTATCCCTTTGGTGCTAATGGAAGAAGTTTCATTGAAATTGGTGTTATATTTTTTAAGTAATTCTCATTTTAAAGTTTAAATCTATCTACTATGAATGGAGAGGGGAGGGACGGAGGGAGGGGAGGAGGGGGTGAGAGGAGGAGGTGATGGAGGGAGGAGAGGGAGAGGGTGCTGCACCAATGCAGGAGAGGTTTGGGCTCAACGGTTCCACTTGTTTGTTACATATTGGAGTGGGAGAGAGAGTATCAAATATTAGTTTACTTTATTCTTGTAAAATAATTATAATAAATTGGAGGGGGGAGAGCGAGGGGGGGGGGAGAAAGGGGAGAGAACAAAAAGGCCGTTTCCTCCCCGTATCTACGAAACATCACCACCCCTTGAGGGAGGGGGGAGAGGGCGGATCAAATATTAGTTTAATTTATTATTGTAAGTGTGTCATAAAGTGGAGGGGATATTCGGGAGAGAGAGAGGGGAGAGAGAGAGGGCAGAGATTGGGAGTGAGATGAGAATGAGAGAGGGGGTAGAGGGGGAGAGGCGGGGGAGAGAGTTGAGGGGGGAGAGACTCGGGCTAGAAAGGGGTGCGAGAGAGAGAGAGAGGGGAGACAGGGGATAAGGAGGGAGAGAGAAGGGGAGAGGACAGAGAGAGAGATGGAGAAAAGGCAGAGAGAGAGAGGGGGAGAGAGAGTGGGGTGATAATGAAAGGAGAGAGAGACTGGGGAGAGAGAAAGATAAAGGAGAGAGAAGGGGGAGAGAAGTGGGGCAAGAGACGGAGAGAGAGATAGGAGAGAGAGGAGAGGGAAAGAGGGCAGAGACAGAGAGAGAGAGAGGGGGAGAGGGGAGGAAGAAAGGGAGAGGGAGATAGGTCAGTGAGAGAGAGGGAAGACAGGGCAGAAAGAAAGAGGGAGAGAAAGAGTAGAGGGCGGGAGAGTGGTGGGGAGAGAGGGGAAGGAAGAGAGAGAGAAGGGAAGAGGGGGGAGAGTGGGAGGGAGAGAGGGGTGAGGTGGTATCAAATATTAGTTTCGTTTAATTTTTTTGGTAAATGTATTCTTGCAAAATGGAAGGGAGAAAGAGAAAGAGGGGGAGAGAAAGGGGGGACGGGAGAGAGAGGGATAGTGAAAGAGAGAGAGGTTTCAGACATTGGAGAGAAAGAGAGAGATGGGGAGAGAAAGCAAGAGCGAGAGAGAGTGGGGGCGAGAGAGACAGGTAGAGAAGGAGAGACAGAGGGGTGAGTGGGGGAGTGAGATCGGAGAAAGGGGACAGAGAGCATGACAGAGAGGGGGAGAGGGGGGTCAAATATTAGTTTAATTTATTATTGTAAGTGATTATATAAAGTGGTGGGGAAGAGAAAGTGGGTGGAGGTAGAGGGGGAGAGACGGTGGAGAGAGAGGGCAGAGAGAGAGAGGGGGAGAGAGGGATTGGGACAGATGGGAGTTAGAGAGAGAGAGGGGAGAGAGGGGAGGGGGAGAGAGGGGAGAGAGGGGGAGAGGGCAGAGAGGTGGAGGGGGAGAGACAGGGGAGTGAGAGAAGGGGAGAGAGGGGAGAGAGTGGAGGGGGATAGACTGGGGAAGAGAGACGGGGAAGGGCGCAGAGAGGTGAGAGATAGAGAGGGAGGGCAGAGAGAGAGGGGAAGGGAATGAGGGGAGTGAGGGGCAAGTTGGAGGGGGAGAGAGACGAGGAGAGAGAGACGGGGAGAGGGGAATGGATGAGAAAGAGAAGGGAGGTTGTATCAAATATTAGTTTAGTTTAATTTTTTATTGTAAATGTATTCTTACAAAATGGAGGGGGGAGAGAATGAGGGGGGAAAGAGTGAGGGGAAAGGAAGGGGAGGGAGAGAGCGCAGTTAAAAAAATATTAGTTTAATTTATCGTTGAATTTATTATAAAATGGAGTGGGAGAGGGTATCAAATATTAGTTCAATTTATTCTTGTAAATTTATTATAATGAATTGGAGAGAGGGGTGGAGAGAAAGGGGGGATTTATTATTTAGTTTAGAAACAGAAACACAGAAATGTAGTAAATAGATGCAGGAGGAGGCCATTTGGCCCTTCGTGCCAGCACCAGCATTCATTGTGATCATGGCAGGTCATCCACAATCAGGAACCAGTGCCTGCTTCTCCCCATATTCCTTGATTCCTCTAGCCCCAAGAGGTATTTAATTTAGTTTAGTATATTCAGTCAAAAGGGACGAGAGGGAGATGGGGTGAGTGTGAGAGAGAGAAGGGGAGAGAGAGAGGGGGTGGAATGTATCATATATTAGTTTAGTTTCTGCGCTATATCTGTAAATTAATAAATGTGTGAACGGGCGGTCGCTGGTCGGAACGGACTCGATGGGCTGAAGGGCCTGTTTCCGTGCTGCATCTGAAATAAAAAGGGAAAAAGTGAAACAGGTAGAGGAGGGCGAGTTTTCGGCCTGTTTCAAGATGGCCGACTTTTGCCTCCTGTTCCCAGCAGAGGACAACAAATAGGCCGTTTACTCCCTGTAACCACGAAATATCACCATCCCCCCACCCCACCCCTTATCCAGAGCCCAGTCCCCATGATGGTCAACATCTACACTGGATAGGTGGTGTGTTTCAGGACAGAGGGAGGGGGAGAGAGAGAGAGAGGAATAAGAGTGGGAGAGAGTGGAGGGGAGAGGGACGAGGGAGAGAGAGGTGTGAGAGAGAGAGGGGAGAGAGAGGAGAGATGGGAAGGAGAGAGGGCAACGAAAGAGAGGTGGAAGACAGGGTAGTAAGAGAGGGGAGAGAGAGTGGAGGTGGATTGAGGCTGGGGACAGAGAGGGTGAGAGAGAGGGCAGAGAGAGAGAGGGCAGAGAGAGGGAGAAATGGGAGAGAGTAGGAGAGAGAGAGAGAGAGGGGAAGGGGGGGGGGGGATCAAATATTTGTTTAGTTTAATTTATTATTGTAAGTGTATTATAAAGTGGAGGGGGGTGAATGAGGGGGTAGAAACTGAAATAAACACTTCAATGGTCAGGGACTGTCATTAAAAATGATCAATATATATGACAGGCAATGGTGTTATTTTTCTGCTTAATCTGCATCTTTGAGCAACGTGGACACCTGTTGATGTGTAATTCCTTTGACTTCAAGGCTAGAGTTTAGTGGGAACTAAATATCCAAACAGATGTCAGGCGGGTTAAAAGCAGTTTATTTGTTAGAGCGTCACCTGCGGCAAATGTCAGGCACAGGTTGTCGTGTTTCATGGGGAGGGAGAGAGCATTTCACATCATCAGACTGTTATCAAATGTCAGTCTAGTTTAATTGTGTATTGTAAATGTCATTTTATCAAGTGGAGGGTGGAGAGAGAGAGAGAGAGAGAGAGAGAGAGAGAGAGAGAGAGAGAGAGAGAGAGAGAGAGAGAGAGAGAGAGAGAGAGAGAGAGGTTGTGTTGCTCTCTGCTCCGGTGGCTGAGAGGATTGAAGCAACCTTTGAAGAGTGTGTTGAAGGAAGAGGGACAGAGGCAGTGGGAGTTCGAAGTTTGAGTGAACGTTGGACTTCGGAAACTTTCCTTTGTCGAAGGATTTCTCCATTTAGTGAGGAACTCCAGCGCTTGTCTGCAGAGCTGTGGGAGCGGCAGTGGCTGGCGGATTGCCAATCGTACCTGGAGACTGGGAGTTGGGAAGATGTGGTGTTTGTGGCGATTCTAGCTCCACAATCCAGCTTCCATAACATTGCGCCCGGACTGGGACTTCGGGCTCAACAAAGTGAAGGTACTTTTCAAAATCTGGCAGATTCCGGAGGGGCTCGAAAGGCCTCAGAAAGCCCCAAAAGCTGCACTCGGCGGTGAGGATAAGCGTGGGCGTGTTCCTTTGCTCGACTGGAGAGAACTGCTTCTGCCGCTCTTTAGACTGAGACTGACTCTGAGAGCGTTTTTGTGCGTGGACTGCTGTTGTTTCGGGTGTTGTTCTGTACCCCTGTCAGGATGGCAGCAGCTCGGGGTCGGGGTCAGGGTCGGAGCTACGCAGGTGTGGCTTCGGCTGCGGCTCCGGAGTCACTCGAGGAGGAGCCCTATGTCAACTTGGGGGGGCTCGAGTACGGGATCACGGTCCAAACCGGGGACCGGTGGTCCAAGGAGGAATTAGCGGAGAGCCTGTTTGATCTCTTCAAGAAGGACGAGATTGCCTCTGCTGAGCTTGGATGGGGTAAATGTCAGTTCATCCTAAAGGAACAGCAGGATGTGGCCCTAGCTTTGGAGAAGGGGCTTATAGTGAGGGGGATCTTTGTACCGGTGGAACCATGGGTGTCCACCGTGCGACCGGTTCTCCTGCGCAACGTTCCCACTTTCATCCGGGATGCGCTCCTTGGCCCACACCTGGCAGAGATTGGGGAGGTGCGGTCCAGGCTGACTAGGCTTAAACAGACCTGGCGCAGCAGCACTCGTCTCCAAAGGAGCTATACATTTAAGAGGCGGGTGTACATGGAAGTAGGATTAGGGATGGGCGCGGAGGGAAGTTTTGTCGTTAAGAATGCGGGGCTCCAATACCGCGTGTATTGGAGTTGGGGGGAAGCACGGTGTCATGCGTGTAAAGAGTTCGGGCACTTCCGCAGGGATTGTCCCAATGGCCGGGGTGCTGCGAGAAATCCCAACGCTGCAGCCCAGGAAAACACTGCTGGCCCACCCAGGGCTGCCAGTTCCACCTCGGTGACCCGGGGAGACACTGCTGGCCCACCCGGGGCTGCTGGTTCCACCTTGGCGGCCCAGGGCAGCACTGCCCCTCGACCCCCATGTCCTGTACCTGCGGCGGAGCTTGGCGGAGAGGTGCAGGGGGAGGGCGAGGAGGAGGAGGGGGAATGGCACGTGCAGAAGGGGAAGAAGCCCACGAGGAAAACGAGAAATCTTAAAGCGAAACAATCGCAAACGGATGGGCCCACGCCCACACCTGAGCCCACCCAAAGGGTGCCTGTTGGGCCCGGAGAGGTCCAGGGGGCACCTGGCGGGGCTCAGCAAGGAGCTGAGGAGGTACGGGAGGGGGCGGGGGAGTTCCTGTTGGGATCTGCGGTGGCTGATCAAAGGGATGAAAGAGAGGAAGCTGGCAGTGTGGAGGTGGAGGACTCCTCCTTTATGGAGGTCACCGAACCACCGCCCGCCGTGGGGGTAAAGAGGAGGCGTGTGTCTGGTGAGGAAGAGGATGGCCCTGGGCATAAGGCCAGGGGGCTGCCTGCCCCGAGACCCTCCACTCCGGTAGAGGATGGTGATCCACGACTAGTGTCCTCTAGGCCGGAGGTTGCCCTTTCGTCCCAGGGGCCTTCAGAGGGTGATATCTCACAAGATGTTGGGGTTGGCAGCCCTGGGATTGTGTCCCCTGGGAGGGAGGACGAGCAGGGACAACCCGAAGGGGGGGTCTCGGTTGTAGGGGTGGTTTCCCAGCCTATGCTCCTCATTAGAACTATGAGAGTAACTGAGGGGTGTGCTGCCCCACAGACTGAGGAAGTAGGGGAGAGTCCAGAAACACTGGCTCCTTCAGTGGGCCCCAGTGAGGGTACTCCCCTGGTGGTGGAGGATGGAGACTCTCTGGGTGATGCTGGGGGAGTGGGTTCCCTGGATGCGGAGGGGGACGGGGCTGTTGCGGGTCGTGTCTCTCAGTCAGATTCCGGGGGTGAAGGTGGACCGCGGGCCCTGGGGGCGCCCTGTTTTTGTTCTTCCCCAGGCCCAGTTGTAGAGGGCGGGGAGAGTGTGCAGGAGCCTGGCCATACACTGGCCGGCTCATCGCTGTTGGAGGTGTCAGGACTCTCCCTCGACATTGATCCCGGGGGTGGGATCATGCCGGAGGGGGGGGGGGGAGGGTGTTGGAGCCAGCTTACACAGTGAAGAGAGCGAGCTGGCAGCCAGTGGCAGTCTGCCAAATCTGGGCCATGACCTTGAGGGCAGGGAGGAGGAAGATGTTGCTTCAGGTGTGAGTGGGTTGGCAGAATGCCAGGACTCCAGTGCTGTGGCTCGAGCGGCCGGCATCATTGAGATTCGAGAGTTTTTGCATGAACATCAGCACAGTAGGAGCAAAGTCCGGCTAGCTACCGAACGGTGGCCAGACCTGGGGGGAACTATCCGGACACTTAGTGCTATCCTTAACAGTAGGGATAATGCTCTAAGTGCTTGTGATAAGCGTCAATTCGGGGAGTTTTTGAAGCTCCTAAAAGAGCGGGGCTTCACTCCCACAAGGAGCTTGAGGAATAAGTCTAGTGAGCGTTCAAGTTCACAGTAGTTAGCCTAAATATAAACGGTGGAAGGGGGGACCTTCGTAGGTTTCACCATCTATCGGTCCTCAGAGAGGGGAAGTATGCAGTGAGCTTTCTACAAGAGACGCACACTGTTGTTAGTGATGAGCCCACCTGGGTCCTGGAGTGGGAGGAGGGGGGGTCTACATGAGCCACCTCAGTACAAAGTCAAGTGGGGTGGCTTTCCTGTTGGCCCAGACTTTCCAGCCAGAGATTGTGAAGGTGCAGGAAGTTGTGCCAGGCCGTTTGCTCTATCTGGCCGTGATCCTGGATGGCGTGCCGTTACATTTCATTAACGTGTACGTCCCCAGCACCGGCACGATGCAAGCGCGGTTACTTCAGGGGGTGACTGCTCTGCTGAGCACCATTGATTGCGGAGAGTGTGTCTTCCTTGGGGGGGATTTCAATTGTACCCTTGAGACGCGAGATCGCTCTGGTATTCAGTGTGCCCCTGCAGTGGCGAAGAAGTTGAGAGGTGTGATTGAATCTTTCGAGCTGGTTGATGCGTGGCGGAATCTCCACCCTGATTCCAACGCGTTTTCGCGGAGGTCTGAGGGGGGTGGTTCCCGTATCGACCGTGTGTACATCTCCAGAGCGTATGTCTCCCGGGTCTCGGCGGCCTCTATGCGGACGGTGCCATGTTCGGACCACTGCCTGGTGCGAGTGGATTTTATTCCAGCGCGCACACGGGCTGGGTCCGCGTACTGGCACTTTAATAACCAGCTGCTGGAGGATCGCCGATTCCGGGAGTCTTTCAGGCGGTTCTGGGTGAAGTGGAGAGAGAGGCAGAGGGGCTTCCCTTCCCTTAAGCAGTGGTGGGATGTGGGGAAAGCTCACATCCGTCTTTTCTGTCAGGACTATACGGGAGGGTCGACCAGAAGGCGGGACGCGGCAGTCGAGCGACTCGAGAAGGAGTTACTCGACGCAGAGTCTCGCTTGGGCCGGGTCGGTGAGGACTCCTGTGAGTGGGGAGAGTTTCAGGAGAGGAAGGAAGCGCTGAGGGACCTGCAGCTTGAGCGGTCCCGAAGTGCTTACGTGAGGTCGCGAGTCCAGATGCTGCATGATCTGGACCGGGCTTCACCTTTCTTTCTCTCTCTGGAGAAAGGGCGAGGAGCCCGCAAACAGCTCGTCGAGCTGCTCGCGGACGATGGCTCCTCGGTCACAGACCCAGTGGGGATTAGTGCATTAGTTCGGTCCTTTTATGGAACGCTGTTCTCTGCGGATGGTGTCAGCGGAGAGGCTCAGCGGGTTCTGTGGGAGAGGCTACCGACTATAGATAGAGGGGTGGTTGAACAGCTTGATGACCCCTTATCATTGGAGGAGGTGACTGGTGCCCTGCACCAGCTCAGAAGGGGTAAGTCCCCTGGGCTAGATGGGCTGACGGTTGAGTTTGTTAGAGCCTTCTGGGATGTCCTGGGGGGTGACTACATGAAGGTTCTGGGGGAGAGCCTGGCGACCGGGGAGATGCCCCTCTCGTGGCGCAGGGCAGTCGTTGTCCTGCTACCCAAGAAGGGCGAACTCCGCCTGTTGAAGAACTGGCGCCCGGTCTCTCTCCTCTGTACAGAGTATAAAGTTTTTGCACGGGCGATGGCAAATCGCCTGGGCTCCGTACTGTCCCAAATGATCCACCCTGACCAGTCCTATACAGTCCCTGGTCGGTTCATCCAAGATAACATCCATTTGGTTAGGGACCTGATCCATCTGGCCCAGGGCACTGGTCAGTCAGCTGCCTTTCTATCCCTGGATCAGGAGAAGGCTTTTGACAGGGTGGACCATGATTACCTCTTCGGGACACTGCAAGCGTTCGGTTTTGGACCGCATTTTGTGGCCCGGGTCCGGCTTTTGTACACCGCAGCAGAGTGTCTCGTGAAGATTAACGGTGCATTGTTGGCTCCCATTCGCTTTGGGAGGGGGGTACGCCAGGGGTGCCCCATGTCTGGGCAGTTGTACTCGGTCTGTGTGGAGCCATTCCTGTGTCTTCTTAGGAGGCGGTTGGCAGGCCTGGTTCTACCAGGACCGGGGGTGGAGGTGGTTCTCTCGGCCTATGCCGATGACATTCTCCTTACGTTCACTGATCCTGTTGACCTGCGGAGGATGCACGAATGCCAGCAGGTGTTCTCAGCTGCTTCGTCCGCTAGGATCAACTGGAGTAAGTGCTCCGGACTTCTAATGGGCCAGTGGCAGGTGGACTCCCTGCCGGAAGAGATGAAGGATTATGCGTGGAGTACCACGCACCTCCTCTACCTGGGGATCTACCTGAGTCCCACTGAGGATGCTTGGCCGGCGAACTGGCAGGAGCTAGAGACGAAAGTCGTCGCCCGGCTGGGACGCTGGTCAGGCTTGCTTAGGGTTATTTCTTTCCAGGGTAGGGTGCTGGTCATAAACCAGCTGGTGGCCTCAATGTTATGGTACCGGCTGGCCACTCTTGTCCCGCCCTCTACCTTTGTAAATGCTGTACAGAAGAGGTTAGTGGATTTGTTTTGAGGAGGGAGGAAACACTGGGTCTCAGCCGCAGTCCTAAGTCTCCCGCTAGAGGAGGGTGGCCAGTCCTTGGTATGCGTGCGTACCCAGGTGGCGGCTCTCCGTCTCAGGACTCTTCGGAGGTACGTGTACGCGGAGCACCCTCCCAGGTGGCACGCTCTGGCCACGTATTTTTTCCGCCAGGGCCAGTGCCTAAGGGGGGTTTGGCGGCTCCCGGTGGCGGGCATCAGCCGACCCGCCACACGGGACATGCCAAGCTTTTACCGCGATGTGTTGAGAGTGAGGAATTTGGTCATCTTCAGTCAGCGCGTTGCTCCTCAGGGGGAGGGGGGTGTTGTGGCTGTGGTGGGGGCCGGTCCTCACGCTGTCGCGGTGGGTGTTGGGGAGCGGCGTGAGCTTGGAGTGATTCCGGCCGAGCTTACCCCCGCTCCGCCGGAACTGCTCATCGGGCACAGGCTCCGGAATATTTCCCGGGAGCCGGCCCCACACAACTTGAGCCGCCTCTCCCAGATGCCCAGCGTGCCGTTCCGTGAAGCAGGCAGACGTTTACTGAAAAGGATGCTCCTGCACACTCTGCACCTCCTCGCCTTCGTCTTCCGTCCGGATACGCCGTGGCGATCCGTGTTACCACCTGATGGCGGGGGTGGTCCCCAGTGGAGGTCTCTCTACAAGGGTGTCCTCCCCCTTTACATCGGGGACCTGGGGTGGAGAGTATTGCACAGAGCCGTTGTGTGTAATAAATTTTTGAGACGGTTCACGGACACGCCGGCCGCCTGTATTTTCTGCGGCGAGGAAGAGTCCGTGTTCCACATGTACATGGAGTGTGTGAGGTTGCTGCCCCTGTATGAGTATCTGAAGGGGTTGCTCCTCAAGTTTTGGCTGCATTTCAGTCCTACGATCCTGGTGTTTGGGCTCGGGGCTGGGAGTGGGGAGGGCCGGTCAGGAGGGTGGGATTTCCCTGTCGGTTTGCTCCTGGGCATGGCCAAGATGGCCATTCGTGGGTCCAGGCAGCGGGCAGTCGATGGTCTTGCCAGAGTCGGCTGCCTCCCCCTCTTCCGGGCCTACGTCCGTGCGCGCGTGTCCCTAGAGAGGGAACACGCGGTGATCACGGGGACTATGGAGGCCTTCCGTGAACGCTGGTCACCACGGGGGGTTGAGAGCATTGTAAATAATGAAGGCAATGTTGTATTATAATGATTACCTGATGTTTTGTAACCTCTGATTGTGGTTTTGATGTGATGTATCATGTGATTGTGCTGAATAAAGTCTTTGAAAAAAAAAAGAAAAAAAAAGAGAGAGAGAGAGAGAGAGAGAGAGAGAGAGAGAGAGAGAGAGAGAGAGAGAGAGAGAGAGAGAGAGAGAGAGAGAGAGAGAGAGAGAGAGAGAGAGAGAGAGAGAGAGAGAGAGAGAGAGAGAGAGAGAGAGAGAGAGAGAGAGAGAGAGAGAGAGAGAGAGAGAGAAGAGTGAGGGGATGAGAGAGAGAGGGGGGAGAGGGGAGAGGGATAGAGAGGGGGATGAGAGAGGGCAGAGAGAGAGAGAGAGGTGGAGAGAGAGAGAGGGGAGGAGAGAGGGTAGAGAGACAGAGGGCAGAGAGAGCGAGAGAGAGAGAGGGAGAGAGAGGGGGAGAGAGAGAGGGGGGGGAGAGGGAGGGAGGGGAGAGGGGAAGAGGGAGAGAGAGGGGGGAGAGAGAGGGGGAGAGGGATAGGGAGGGAGGGAGGGAGAGGGTGAGAGAGGGAGAGGACAGAGAGGAGAGAGTGCGGGAGAGAGAGGGAGAGAGGGAGAGAGGGTCTGTGTGTGTGTGAGAGAGAGAGTCAGAGAGAGAGAGAGAGAGAGACAGTGTGTGTTTTTGAGAGAGAGAGAGAGAGAGAGCGAAAGAGAGAAAGAGGGAGAGAGAGAGACAGATAGAGAGACATAGAGAGAGACAGACAGAGACAGAGAGCGAAAGAGACAGAGAGAGTGTGTGTGTGAGAGAGTGAGAGAGAGAGAGAGAGGGGGAGAGAGTAACGCAGAGACGGGCAGTGTCAGCTTCCATCCATCAATCATGGACCACTTACCTCTTTTATTGCTTGTGGGATAAAGAATGAACAAGTGTTGTGTTTTATCAAAAATATTTATTAATGTAGGATTCATAACTTTATCTAATACAATCTGCATTTTTGAATATGTAGCAACTTAAATAAATATAGGAGAGAGAGAGAGAGAGAGAGAGAGAGAGAGAGAGAGAGAGAGAGAGAGAGAGAGAGAGAGAGAGAGAGAGAGAGAGAGAGAGAGAGAGAGAGAGAGAGAGAGAGAGAGAGAGAGAGAGAGAGAGAGAGAGTAGGAGACAGAGAGAGGGGGAAACGATTATCAAATGTCCGTTTAGTTTAATTGTTTATTGTAAATGTAATCTTATCAAGAGGAGGGTGGAGAGAAAGAGGGGAGGGAGAGAGGGAGGGCAGAGAAGGGGAGAGTGAGAGAGAGAGTGGAAAATGGAAGTGGAGGGAGAGGGGGGTATCAAATATTAGATTAAATTATTGTAAATTTATTTTAAAGTGGAGGGTGGGAGAGGGGGGAGAGAGAGTGAGGGAGGGAGGGAGGGAGGGAGTGAGAGAGAGAGACAGAGTGTGAGAGAGTGAGAGAGAGATCCCCAGTGCGGGGGGGAGACGGGGCGATTGGGTGAATGTGAGGGGCTGGGGGTCCCGGAGCGGGGCCGGCGATGGGATCATCCGCCCGGGACTGACAGCTGGAAGATGCGGCGGTGAATGTGAGGAGCCGGAGCCCGGAGCGGAGAGACTGCAGCCGCCCTCTGGGATGCGCTCAGGGCGCGGGTTTATTAATGAGCCGCAGCGCTGAGGTGAGCGGATATTTCACCGCGATCTTCACCTGCTCCCTGAACTTGGACTGGGTCACCGCGTAAATAAATGTGTTGGTGCAGCAGCTGAGATTCCTCAGCAACAACCCGACGTCGTTAAAGATCCATTGAGAATCATTCCCATCATTCCCAATCCCTGTGATCTGATAATAGACGAAGTTTACAACCAGCGTCAGCCACAGGAGGATGAAGCTGCCGGAGATGGTGAAGAGTAAAACCACTGACCTCCTCCTGCTCTCCATCTCCGGGTCACTGCGCTTCTCTCCCTTGCTCTGACCCCTCAGCCCCTGACGGACCTGACTGGCCACTAAAATGTGCCGGACTGTCAGTGCGTTGAGCAGCAGGATCACAGCGAAAGGGAGGAACGGAGTTAAAACCGTGTCGATCCAGTCAAATGCCACCCACCCGGGGTCAGTGAAATAACTGTCCACCAGGTCACAGCCCCACGGGACATTGTCAATGGTTGTCCAGGGTTCCTGTGTGAAGTAGCGGGGAACGTTTTTCAGACACAGCAGAACGCCGGCTGTTGCGAGAACCGCAGCCGAAGTTTTCCCGGTGCAATATTTAGTTTTCAGCTTCTGGCAACAAATGGCGACAAAGCGATCAAAGGTGAAAGTGACGGTGAACCAGACAGAACAATCTGTAGCTGCAGTCCTCAGTACAAAGTTAACACTGCACACAGGGGTGATGGTCAGGAAACTCCAATAAAAGTAATAGTATCGGATCCAATACAAAATGACCTCGGTGATCAGGGTGAATAGATCGGCCGCTGCCATGGCCACTAGGTAACGAGTGGTGCAGGTGGAGAGGCCGCACTTTCCCCGGGACAGGATCACAATCGCCACTAAATTCACTGCGGAAAGAGAAGGGGACGGACACTGGGCATTACTGAACACGGTCTCCGGGGCTGAACACCGGCTCCACTTTCAGCTGGAGATCAGGAGTGTTGGAGTCGGTGCGCGGCTGCAGGTTTAACAATGTCAGACCCGGCTCCGACTGTGCCCGACCTGCCTGCTTCAGGGGAGAGGAGATAAGGCATCGGGCGGGGTAAAGGGCGGGGAGGGAACGAGCAGCCGCCCGCTACAATAGGCGGAATGGTCCTGTCTACAGTTAACCCCGCTCACAGTCTCTGATGGGGACGGTTTCACAGACTTAACCGTGACCGGCCGCGTTTAACCAGGGCTCTGGGAACTCGGCATCTGATGGGGACGAGGAGGGTTCCGGAGGGAAGGCATGGACAACTTAGGGTCCGGCAGCAGAGTGGCTCCGTTAATGGATTCATTCCACAGTGAGTTCAGTTCGGGAACAACACACGCCGGTAGATCCGCGGCCACCGGTTCAGGAGATCGATCCAATTATTGACCAACAGGCGGGTAGAATCCGATTGTGACAGACTCCACAGTGAGACGTGTCAACAGGAGCTGGTGTTCACTCTGATCAATAACTCAGACACAGTGAACTTCACAATGTAAACCCCTCCCCGTCACACCGTCCCGGAGAGCTGCCTGTCCCGAGCACTGGGACAACTCTGGGCAAGGTCCCACTGAAGGGAACAACAACATTCTAGTGGGTCGCGGCAGTGGGAGAAAAAGAGGGTTAGTTTCGGCTGTCTGAAAATGAGAAAAATCACAGTGTTAATTCAAAGATATTTCATTTAGAGGATAGATATACTCCATATATTCTTGGACAACGACCATCAGTTGGGAATCTTGTAACAGAATCAGAATCAGGTCAACATCTGTGAACACACGGAGTTATAAAACTTGAATTGTTCTGCTCACTTACCAGGGACACCAACGGCAGCAATGATCACGTACAAGATTTTCTCCACGTCCATATATTCCCAATAATGGTGCCCCATTTTCTCTGCCCATCGACGTGTCCCCGTGAGCGACCGGTAATCTCTCGAAATGAAATGCTGGGGCAGAACATTCCCGGAGATTTTATACAATTTTCCGTCTCCACCGGGACAGCGAAGTTTCAAAAGAGTTTTAAAAAATAGAGATTTTGAAATGATTCGCAAACAAATGATATCAGCCAAGTGAAATCCCTGCTGAGACAGGTCGTGATTTATTCAGGGAATTGATTAAGAAACTCCAAAGATTGGGAATTGTGGCGATACTGAGGGATGGAAATAGGGAGCGGCGTTGTTCCAGCAAAGGGGATATTGTTTCAAACTCCATCGGATCCAACTCTCCACCACATGTTGTTTGTCTGATTTCCTTCACTCAGCAAGGCAATCCCAAATTCAAGGGACCGTCTGAAGGCTTCTGGTGCCCAGTTTGAAGGTGGACTGGACAACCATTGTCCACAGCGTGATGAATTAGTTCAACAGATCACCTCAGACTAAAATGGCCCTCCACTCTGTTTTAACACTCAATGTGATCGCGGCTGAACTGATTGTAACCTCAACCCCACACTCCCGGCGACCCCTAGTAAGCATTTAGTCCTTGCTTGCCTGGAATGGATCTCGCTTTGCCTTGGGACAACAACATTCTCTACCTTCATCACCTCTGTGGAGGAACGACCCAAAGACTCACGACACTCAGTGAACAGAACCATTGCCGCCTCAGAATTGTCTTAAAAGTAGAACAAACGGCGAGTGATGCATCATCTCTCCCTCCCCTCTATCTCTCTCTATCCATCTTTACTGCTATTCTCTCTCTGAAATGTTACTCTCTCCCCTACACTCTCTATTCTCCCTCTCTGTGCCGCCCGCTCTCTGCCAACCTCTCTCCCCTCCCTCTCCCACTCTTACTGCATCCCTCCCTCCTTCTCCCTGTATCTCTCTGATGCTTCCCTCTCCCCCTTTTGCCAACCCACTCGCTCTGAACTCCCCTCTCTCCTCATTTTCGCACTCTCCCTTTGATAGTTCACTCCCCTCCATCTCTTCTTTCGTCTTCTCCTCTACCTCTCCCTTTTATCTTCACGCGGAACGTGCAACTCCCCGCTTTTCCCTCGCTCTTTCTCTTGCTTCACGCGGACTCGCACCTGTTCATCCCCTCCACCTCCACCTTCAACCGATATTCCCTCCTCTCTCTTTATAATTCCAACCTGCTCAATCGTTATCTCCCAACTTTTATCTTTTAACCTCTGGTCTCAACCACCTAACTATGAAAACGGTATTCACCCACTCATCATTCAACTCGCTTTGTCCTGCTGTTCCAGCCTTCTCCACCTTCCCACCAGAATCAGTCTGAAGAATGGTCTCGAATCGAAGTTCAGGCATCCATGTCCTTGGCAGGCTTAGCTAGTTCGGCGTGCCCTCTATAACTCTCACCAACTTCGACAGATGCACCATAGAAAGTATTTTATCAAGATGCATCACAGCTTGGTTTGCGAACAGCTCCATACAACAACGCAAGAAATTGCTGCGAATTGTCCAAATCATCACACAAAGCAACCTCCCATATATTGACTCAATTTATAAACCACGCTGCCTCGTCAAGGCCAGCAGCATAATCAAGGACGAGTCGCACCCTTGCCACTCCTGCTTCTCCTCTGTCCCATCAGGCAAAATGTATAGAAGTGTGAAAAAGCACACCTCCAGTTTCAGGGACAGCGTCTTCCCAGCTGTTATCAGGCAACGGAATCATCCAACCACAAACAGAAAGCAGTGCTTAACTACGATCTACCTCTTTGGTGATCCTCGGGCGATCCACGATCGGATTTTGCAGGCTTTACCTTGCACTGAACGTTATCCCCCTTATCATGTATCTATAATCTGTAAATGGCTAGACTGTAATAATGTATTTTGTTTCCACTGATTGGGTAGCACGCAACAAAATCTTTTCACGGTACCTCGGTACACGTGACCATAAACTGCACTGAACTGACATACTCAACTAGATTTCTCCAGAGGTGCAGCCTGACTCGCATTGGATGTTGCTTGTGTGTGACAGTGTGAGTGTGCGAGTCCGTGCAAGAGTGTGTTGGCACGTGTGTGCGAGTGTGACTGTGTGAGACTGTGCACATGAGTCGGTGTGTGTGCGTACGCATTAGTGTACGCGGTTACAGGAATTTCAATGATTCAGTGATACCTTATTATCACGTACCCAGGTAGAGTGAAATGCTTAGTTTTGCAGACAACCCGGTAACATCATGCAGCAGACCTCACCTAGGCGGTACAAAAGTGTCGCCACATTTTGACGCCAGCAAAGTTACAAACGTTGGCCGGATAGTTCTATCTCCTCCCTGCCGCCGCACCGCGGGTCGCCCCTTCGTTCTCGGCGGCGTTCCTCGCTGTCCGACGGTCTCTGCGGTTCCTCGCGGCTCCCACCACGCTCCCGAGGCGCGGCTCCCATCGCCATCCGCGGTGGGCGATCCGGGCCGACTGAAGGGCTTGGCCCCGGTCACCGGGAACACCCCGGCCACGTTGCGCTGCGCTGCTCGCCGCGAACATCCAAAGATACACTCAATCCCAAAATGTGCACGTGTGCATGCGGGACTGCGTGTGAGAGAGCGGTAGAGTATGTAAGAGTGCCTATATTTGTGTGTGTGTGTGTGTGTGTGTGTGTCTGTGCGAGTGCGTGAGTGTGCGTGTGAGTGTGTGAGCATTAGTAAGTGTGGATGCAAGTGCGATTGAATGTACCTGTGTCTCTGAGTGGGAGAGTGCATGTGGGTTTGTGAAGGACAGTGTTTGCGTCTGTGCGTGTGTGGCTGTTTGTGAGAATGTGAGAGAATATGTGGGATGTGAGTTTGTCAGAGTGTGTGAGTATGTAATTATTTGATAGTGTGTGTGTGTGTGTGTGTGTGTGCGTGCGTGCGTGCGTGCGTGTGTGTGTGTGTGGGAGAGTATATGATGGTGTTGTCAGAGAATGTGTTCGTGTGTAAGGACGTGCGAATGAGTGCGTGTCTCTTCGTGCTAGTGCGTGTGAATATCTGTTAGTGTGAGTGCATGTGTACGTGTGATTGTATGTGAGAATGTGTGAGAATATATTTGATTGTTTGTGATTGCATTTGAGAGATTGTGTGTCTTCATCCGCGGGTATGTGTGTGCGTGTTTGACTGTGTTTGAGGGTGTGAACATGTGTGTTTGTAATGATGTAATGTCATACTGTGGGTTTTAATGACGACGTGACACGCTGTGGGGCATTACTGATGGAGTGACACACTGTGCAGTGGAACTGATGGAGTGACACAATGTATGGTAGTAATGGTGGCTTAACACACTGTGGGTTGGTACAGATGGAGTGACGCACTTTGGAGTTGTATTGATGAAGTGACACACTGCGCAGTAGTACTAATGGAGTTACACACTGTGCAGTGCACTGATGGAGTGACACAATGTGGGGGTAGTACTGATGGAGTGACACAATGTGGTGGTAGCACTGATGGAGTGACACAATGTGCTGTGTTGTTGTTGTTCGTCCTTCGGGTTCGAAGTTGACCATGACTTCACTTTCAGTTGGAGGATTGGTGACTGTGGGTCCTGAAGTGACTAGTGAGGCCAATCCGGGCCCGGAAGGCACGCCCACACGTAGGACACAAGTGGATGGGTGCTGCAGTGGGAGTGGAGCTAGCCCGGGCCTTGCGCGCGGTGCGTTTCCTCTGGGCCTCTGTTCTCTGCTGCACGGGCTCCTGTGGTGAGCTTGCTACGCCAGGTTGGACGGTCCAGAGCAAGAGACTCCCAAGTGCTGAGGTTGATGTCCAAGTCTTTGAGGGACACTTTCAGGCAGTCCTTAAACCGTTTCTTCTGTCCTCCTACTGAGCGCTTGCCCTGACACAGTTCTCCATACAGAAGCTGTTTTGGCAGTCGACTCTCGGGCATTCTGACGACATGGCCTGCCCATCTGGCTTGGGCTTTCCGTAGGAGGGTGTGGACGCTGGGAATTCCGGCCCGTTCCAAGACCTCTGTGTCGGGAATTTTGTCCTGCCACCTGATGTGAAGGAGTCTGCGTAGGCTGCTCAAGTGGAAGTGGTTGAGCTATTTGGCATGTCTGCTGTAGACAGTCCAAGTCTCACTGGCATAGAGAAGAGTGGTGAGTACCACTGCACGGTAGACCTTCAGCTTGGTGGTAAGGCTGAGTCCTCTCCACTCCCAAACACTCTCACGGAGTCGCCCAAATGCAGCGCTGGCCTTGGCAATCCTGTTGTTGACCTCATCGTCAATGTTCACCACTCGCGAGAGTGTACTACCCAGATAGGTAAAGCTGTCGACTGCCTGTAGGTTCTGCCCCTTCACCGTGATGTGTGGTTCCTGGTAGGGCTTTCCAGGCGCGGGCTGGTACATAACTTCAGTCCTTTTGGTGCTAATGGAGAGACCAAAGTTGTCACAGGCCTGTGAGAAGCAGTCCATTTCATGCTGCATCTTCTGCTCTGTGCTGGCGTTGCGGGCGCAGTCATCAGCAAACAAGAAATCTCTGATGATGGTCTCCTTCATCTTTGTAACAGCTTGCAGGCGCCTGAGGTTGAACAGCCTGCTGTCAGTCCTGTACCTGATGTGTATTACATCCTCGCAGTCACGGAAGGCATCAGTCAGCATGGCAGAGAAAACCATGCTGAAGAGTCTAGGGGCAAGAACACAACCTTGCTTCACACCGTTTGTCACTGGAAAGGCTTCCGACTCGTCTCCATCATCTAGCACTTTCACCATCACGCCGTCATGGAACTGCCGGACAATTGTGATGAACTTGCTGGGACGGCCAAACTTCTGCATTATCTTCCACAAGCCATCTCTGCTGACAGTGTCGAAGGCCTTTGTCAGATCGACGAAGGTCACGAACAGGTCGCTGTGCTGCTTTTGGCATTTTTCCTGGAGTTGGCATGCAGCAAATATCATTTCGACAGTTCCACGTCCAGCACGGAAACCGCACTGGTTTTCTGGAAGGAGACCCTGCTCAATGTGTTGAATGAGACGGTTGAGCAGGATGCGAGCCAAGATCTTCCCAGCTATGGACAGGACGGAGATGCCTCGATGATTGTCGCAAGACTGGCGGTTGCCTTTCCTCTTGTAGATGTGGACTATGTTTGGCATCTTTCAGCTGTTGTGGGCCCTTCCCTTCATTCCACATGGACTGGAAGAGTTCAGTCAGCTTCTGCATCATGACAGGGCCTCCTGCTTTGTACACTTCAGCAGGAATTGCATCTGATACAGGTGCTTTGCCACAGGAAAGTTGCTTGATGGCCTTTGTGACTTCTTCTTCTGTCGGGAGGTTGTCAAGGTCCTGGTTGATCTCCATCTGAGGTAGGCGAGTGATGGCCTCGTCGTTGATATTAGCAGGGCGATTGAGGACCTGGTTGAAATGTTCAGCCCATCTCTCCAGAATCTGCCTCTTCTTTGGCAGCAACTGGGTCCCGTCTGCACTGAGGAGGGGAGAGGAGCCAGAGGACTGGGGTCCATACACAGCCTTCAATGCATCGTAGAAACGCTTGGTGTCGTGACTGTCTGCGTAGCCCTGGATTTCATCGGCCTTCTTGCTATACCATTCGTCCTGCATCTCACGGAGTTTCTTCTGTACCTTTTGTCTTGCGCTGGCAAAGGCATCTTTCTCCGCTAGTGACGTGAGGTCGTTCTGGTGTGCACTGAACAGTTGGTGTTTCTCTGATAGCAGCGCCTGTATCTCTTCATCGTTCTCGTCGAACCAGTCCTGGCTTCTGCGGGAAGCTGACCCGAGGTGTTCGAGGGCGATGAAGTAGACTGCATCTCTGAAGGCCACCCACTGTCCGTCAGTGCTGTGTCCCACCAGGTCCTGGTCATCATGGGTTGTGTCCACCGGGTTGCCATAAAGGTCTCTGGAGATTTCTTCTGCAACTTTGCTGCTCTTCAGCTAGGAGACGCTGAGCCTCGCCATATGCTATTTAAGCCAAATAATGGATGGGGGGTGGGGGGTCTTTCAGATCGGTTGGAAAATGGTGTAGTTAAAGGGAAAGAGAGTATTGGAATAACTAAGCAACACCCCAGAATTAAATGGGACAGAAAGTTCACGAAGCCATAGGAGAGAATGGCCAAGTGTAATAGGAATCAGTGTGGAAGCTGAGACGAGCAAAGGATTAAACCTACTATGTATGAATGCGCAAAGTATAAGAAGTAAAGTGGATGAGCTTGAGGCTCAGTTAGAGATTGGTAGGTATGGCATTGTGGGGATTTCAGAGACGTGGCAGCAGGAGGATCAGGACTGGGAAGTGACTATTCAGGGTTATAAGTCCCATAGAAAGGACAGGTAGTTGGGCAGAGGAGGTGGAGTAGCTCTGTTGGTGAGGGATGGAATTCAGTCCCATGCGAGGTGTGACTTTGGGACTGACGACGTCGAGTCACTGTGGATTGAGTTGAAGAATTATAAAGGTAATAAGACACTAATGGAAGTTACGTACAGACCCCCAAACAGTAGCCTGGATATACGGTGTAAGTTGCAGCTGGGGTTAAAATTGGCATGTAACAAAGGCAACGTCACTGTAGTTATCGGGGATTTCAATATGCAGGTAGACTGGGAAATTCAGGTTGGTTCTGGACCCCAAGAAAGGGAGTTTGGAGAGTGCCTCCGAGATGGATTCTTAGAGCAGCTTGTACTGGAGCCTACCAGAGAGAAGGCAATTCTGGATTTAGTGTTGTCCAATGAACCAGATTTAATAAGTGAACTCAAGGGAAAGGAACCGCTCGGAGGTCGTGCCGACAATATGATTAGTTTTAATATGCAATTTGAGAGGGAAACGGTTAAACCAGGAATGTCAGTGTTGCAGTTGAACAAAGGGGAATATGACGGCATGAGGAGGAGCTGGCCAAGGTCGAATGGAAAAGGGACCTAGCAGGAATGACGGTGGAACAGCAATGGCAGGAATTTCTGGGCACAATTCAGAAGATGCAGGGTCATTTCATTCCAAATGGCGGTGCTGGCTCGAAGGGCAGAATGGCCTACTCCTGCACCTATTGTCTATTGTCTATTGTCTATTGTAAGAGAAAGAAAGATTCCAAGGGGAGTAAGAGGCAACCGTTGCTGACAAGGGAACTTAGAGATGGAATAAAACTAAAAGAAAAGATGTATAAGATAGCAAAGGGAAGTGGGAAGCCAGAGGAATGGCAACTTTCAAATGACAACGGAATATAGCAAAAAGGGCAATACGGGCTGAAAATATGAGGTACAATGCGAAGCTGGCCTAGAATATAGATAAGGAAATAAAAGCTTCTTTAGGCATGTTAAGAGAAAACAATTAATAAAGACAAATGTTGGTCCCTTGAAGGCAGAAACGGGTGAAATTATAATGGATAACAAGGAAATGGCGGGAGAGTTGAACAGGTACTTCGGATCTGTCTTCCCTCCGGAAGACACAAATAATCTGTCAGATGTACTAGTGGACAGAGGATCAAGGGAGACAGAGGAACTGAAAGAAATTTGCATTAAGAGAGAAATAGTATTGCGTCGACTGATGGGACTGAAGGCTGATAAATCCCCAGGGCCTGATGGTCTGCACCCGAGGGTATTCAAGGAGGTGGCTCAAGAAATCGTGGACGTATTGGTGATCATTTTCCAATGTTCAATCAGTTCCCGTGGATTGGAGGGTAGCTAATATTATGATTTGACCCAGCTATTTGCAAATGTTTTAACTGGTCTTTATACATAAATTATGAGTGGCGCAGATAGATTGGTCAGAAACGGCATGAACGGCATCAGTGGTGCAGCGGTAGTGTTGCTGCCTCACAACGCCAGAGACGCGGGTTGGATCCTATCTACGGGTGCTGTCTATATGGAGTTTGTACGTTCTCCACGTGACCTAGGTTTTCACCAAATGCTCCGGTTTCCTCCCACACTTTAAAGATGCACAGTGTTGTTGGTTAATTAGCTGTGGTAAAAGATTGTAAATTGCCCCCAGTGTGTAGGATAGTGCTAATGTCCTGAGATCGCTGGTCGACGCTGATTCGGTGGGCCGAAGGGCCTGTTTCCATGCTGTATCTTTATATTAAATTAAATTTGCTGGTAGTTCTTTTTTACATTATATTTGTCAGTTCCTGCAACTTCTTTTGGGAGTGTTGGTGGAGGTTGACGTGACAATGCTTCAGCATCTTTGCTGATATCTATTCCTCACGACAGGTCGTCAACATGAAACATGGACATATCCTGTCCAGTTCCACTCCATCCAGGTCTTTCACTATTCGATGTTTCAATGAGGACCTCTTCATCCTTTTAAATTCTAGCGAGTACAGATCCAGTGCCGTCAAATGTCCATCATACTTTAAAGGGAGCGGTTGGACCATTCTTCAATATGTCTTGAAACATCACCTCCACGTTCTGCAATGTGGAGAGGCTTTGAAAACTGACAATATTGTTTCACTTGACACTCCAAATTGCCGCATGTGCCTGCATTTGGCTCGTTGCACACTAATCCTTGCTAAATCAATATTTTGGGGAATCATGGTCGCGGTGTCAAAAAATCATAAATGATGCGTGAATCAGGAGCTGGATACTTACCGTGCCGTCCATAATATTTGGGACAAAGGCCCATCATTAATTCATTTGCCTCTGTACTCCACAATTTGAGATTTCTAATAGAAAAAATCATATGCGTTTAAAGTGCACATTGTCTGATTTTAATAAAGTGTATTTTTATACATTTTGGTTTTACCATGTAGAAATTACAGCAGTGTTTCTTCATAGTCCCCCGTATATTTCAGGGCACCATAATGTTTGGGACACAGCAATGTCATGCAAATGAAAGTAGTCATGTTTATTATTTTGTTGCATATCCTTGCATATCATGGACATCACCAGTTCCTGGGTGCCTTCTCCGGTGATGCTCTGCCAGGTCTGTATTGCAGCCATCTTTAGCTTATACTTGTTTTCTCTTCACCATATAAATGGCATGCTCAATTGGGTTCAGAGCGGGTGATTGACTTGAGCACTCTACAATTGACCATTTTTTTAGCTTTGAAAAACTCTATTGTTCCTTTGGCAGTATGTTTGGGATCATTGTCTTGCTGTAGAATGAACCACCGGCGAATGAGTTTTGAGGCATTTGTTCGAACTTGACCAGATAGGATGTGCCTTTTCCACTTCGGAATCCATTATGCTACTACCATTGGCAGTTGTATCGTCAATGAAGCTAAGTGAGCAAGCGCCTTCAGCAGCCATACGTGCCCAGGCCATAACACCCCCACCACCGTGTTTCACAGATGAGATGGTGTGCTTTGGATCTTGGGCAGTTCCTATTCTACTCCGAAAATTGCTCTTGCCATCACTCTGATAAGTTAATATTCGTCTCATCTGTCCACAATATCTTTTTCCAGAATTGTGTTTGCCCTTTTAAGATAACAGTATTGTTATCTGTACCCTAGCCATCGTTTTTCTTGCGGCTAACTAATGGTTTGCAACTTGAAGTTATAAACCTGTCCTATTCATGTATCTGTCTAAATGTTTCTGAAACGTTGTAATAGTACCTGCCTCAACTACCTCCTCCGGCAGCTCGTTGATCAGCCACCACCCTTTATGTGAAAAAAGTTACCCTTTATGTTCCGATTAAAACTTTCCCACTAACCTGAAACCTAAATCCTCTGGTTCTCGGTTCACCTGCACTGGGCAAGAGACTCCGCGTCGACCATATCTATTCCTCTCATGATTTTATCCACCTCTATAAGGAATAGAACCCCAGCCTGCTAAACCTCTACCTATAGCCCACGCCCTCGAGTAATGGCAACTTCCTCGTAAATATTCTCTGCATCCCTTCCAGCTTGATAACATCTTTCCTATAACTTCGTGGCCAGAACTGAACACAATGTTCTAACCTGCGTGGGTTTTCTCCGAGATCTTCGGTTTCCTCCCACACTCCAAAGTCGTACAGGTATGTAGGTTAATTGACTGGGTAAATGTAAAAAATTGTCCCTAGTGGGTGTAGGATAGTGTTAATGTGCGGGGATCGCTGGGCGGCGCGGAATTGGTGGGCCGAAAAGGCCTGTTTCCGCGCTGTATATATATGATATATGATATGATATGATATATGCAGCCTCAACAACGGCTTATCTGACCTCTCCTCTGTTATATTCAGCATTCTGACTGATGAAGGCAATTGTGCCAGAAGCTTTGTGACAACTCCATCTACATGTGGTGCGACTTTCAATAAACAATGTACCTGCACTACAAGATCCCTCTGCTCTCCGACACTCCCCAGAGCCCTGACATTCACCGTGTCGGTCAGACTGCTGTCCATGTTAGAACTCCCAAAATGAAACACCTCACACCTCAGAATTACATTGCATTAATCACTCTTCGGCCCACCTGACCAACCGATCAAGATGCTACTGCATTATTTGACAACCATCTTCACTATCTTACAATTTGATGTCAATAAATAGTTCCTTGTTTTTGTTTATGTTGAGTGTTTTGTTTGCATCAATGTTCAAATGGGTGTTCTGTCTCTTATCTGTAATTTGATTTATCAAAATCCATGATTTAACAAATTGTGGTTGTGCCATTGTCGAATAGACAATAGACAATAGACAACAGCCAAGAGACAATAGGTGCAGGAGGAGGCCATTCGGCCCTTCGAGCCAGCACCGCCATTCAATGTGATCATGGCAGATCATTCTCAATCAGTACCCCGTTCCTGCTTTCTCCCCATACCCCCTGACTCCGCTATCCCTAAGAGCTCTATCTAGCTCTCTCTTGAATGCATTCAAAGAATTGTCGTCCACTGCCTTCTGAGGCAGAGAATTCCACAGATTCACAACTCTCTGACTGAAAAAGTTTTTCCTTATCTCCGTTCTAAATGGCCCACCCCTTATTCTTAAACTGTGGCCCCTGGTTCTGGACTCCCCCAACATTGGGAACATGTTTCCTGCCTCTAACGTGTCCAATCCCTTAATAATCTTATACGATTCGATAAGATCTCCTCTCATCCTTCTAAATTCCAGTGAATACAAGCCTAGTCGCTCCAGTCTTTCAACATATGACGGTCCCGCCATTCCGGGAATTAACCTAGTAAACCTCAATAGCAAGAATATCCTTCTTCAAATATGGAGACCAAAACTGCACACAGTACTGCAGGTGCGGTCTCACCAGGGCCCTGTACAACTGCAGAAGGACCTCTTTGCTCCTATACTCAACTCTTCTTGTCATGAAGGCCAACATTCCGTTGGCTTTCTTCACTGCCTGCTCTATCTGCATGCTTCCTTTCAGTGACTGATACACTAGGACACCCAGATCACGTTGTACGTCCCCTGTTCCTATCTTGACACCATTCAGATAATACTCTGCCTTCCTATACTTACCATTAAAGTGGGTAACCTCACACTTATCCACATTAAAATGCATCTGCCATGTATCCGCCCACTCACACAACCTGTCCAAGTCACCCTGTAACCTCATAGCATCTTCCTCACTGTTCACATTACCACCCAGCTTTGTATCATCTGCAAATTTGCTAATGGTACTTTTAATCCCTTCATCCAAGTCATTAATGTATATTGTAAATAGCTGCGGTCCCAGCAACGAGCCATGCGGTACCCCACTAGTCACTGCCTGCCATTCTGAAAGGGACCCATTTATCCCCACTATTTGCTTTCTGTCTGTCAACCAATTTTCTATCCATTTCAGTAACCTACCTCCAATACCATGTGCTCTGATTTTGCCCATTAATCTCGTATGCGGAACCTTGCCAAAGGCTTTCTGAAAGTCAAGGTACACGACATCCACCGGCTCTCCCCTGTCAATTTTCCTAGTTACATCCTCGAAGAATTCCAGAAGATTAGTCAAGCATGATTTCCCATTCGTATATCCATGTTGACTCTGAACAATCCTGTTACTACTATCCAAATGCTCCTCAATTTCGTCTTTTATAATTGACTCCAGCATCTTCCCCGCCACTGATGTCAGACTAACTGGTCTATTATTTCCCGTTTTCTCTCTCCCTCCTTTCTTAAAAAGTGGAACAACATTAGCTACCCTCCAATCCACAGGAACTGATCCTGAATAGACATGGCATTGGAGCCGTGTTTGGCCGCTGAGTCAGGGTGTAAGGAGATTAGAGCAGGAGGCTAAACACACTGCCCTGAGGTGGACCTGTGTTGATGGTCAGTGAGGAGGAGACGTTGAAAGTGATCCACACAGATTGAAGATAGACATAAAAATCTGGAGTAACTCAGCAGGGCAGGCAGCGTCTCTGGATAGAAGGAATGGGTGACGTTTCGATTCTAAATCCTTCAGGATGAGAGTCAGGGGAAAGTGAAACGAGAGATCAATGCGGACGAAGATAATGTAACATGTAGAATAGATCAATGGTAACTGCGGGAAGTTGACAACGAGGCATGCAATGTCAGGAGGACAATCAGACTGGTCGGAGCACTAGGATGGGGAGGGACGGAGAGAAAGGGAAAGCAAGAGTTACCTTTACTTTATTTACCAATAATTTCCTCCGCCGAGCAGAGCTGGTCCTTACCCTCAACAATATCTCCTTCGACTCCTCACACTTCCTCCAAATCGAAGGGGTAGCTATGGGTACTCGTATAGGCCCTAGCTATGCCTGCCTCTTTGTAGGGTACGTCGAACAATCCCTGTCCTAGGGGTACACTGGGCTTATCCCAGAACTCTACCTCCGCTACATTGACGACTGCAATGGTGCTACCTCCTGCACCCATGCAGACTTCAGCATCTTCACCACTAACTTCCATCTTGCTCCCAAATTTACTTGGACCATCTCCGACATCACCTTACCATCTCCGGATCTCGAAATCTCCATTACAGGAGACAGACTATTGACCGACATGCACAACAAACCCACTGACTCCCATAGCTATCTTGACTACACTTTTTCCCACCCAGTTTCCTGTAAAGATTCTATCCCTTTCCCGCAATTCCTCCGCCTACACCGAATCTGCGCGCAGGATGAGGTGGTCCATACAAGGGCATCAGAGATGTCCTCATTCTTTAGGAAACAGGGATTCCCCTCTTCCATTATAGATGAGGCTCTCACTAGGATCTCCACAATATCCCGCAGCCCGGCTCTTGCTCCCCCTCCCCTTATTCGTAACAAGAACAGAGTCCCCCTTGTTCTCACCTTCCACCCAATTAGCCGTCCAATGCAAAATTTTATCCTACAAATTTTCGCCACCTCCCACGGGATCCCACTACTGGCCACATCTTCCCATCCCTACCCCTTTCTGCGTTCCGCAGTGACCGTTCCCTCCGAAACTGCCTGGTCCACTCGTCCCTTTCCACCAAAACCACACCCTCCCCATGTACTCCCCCCCCGCAACCGCAGGAGATGCAACACCTGTCCCTATACCTCCCCCTCGACTCCATCCAAGGACCCAAACAGTCTTTCCAGGTGAGACAGAGGTTCACCTGCACCTCCACCAACCTCATCTACTGCATCCGCTGTTCCAGGTGTCAACATCTCTACAGCGGCGAGACCAAGCGCAGGCTCGGCAATCTTTTCGCTAAACACCTCCGCTCAGTCCATCTTAACTCCCTAACTGATCTCCCGGTGGCCCAGCACTTCAACTCCTCCTCCCGTTCCCAATCTAACTTTTCTGTCCTGGGCCTCCTCAATAGACAATAGACAATAGACAATAGGTGCAGGAGTAGGCCATTCGGCCCTTCGAGCCAGCACCGCCATTCAATTTGATCATGGCTGATCATTCTCAATCAGTACCCCGTTCCTGCTTTCTCCCCATACCCCCTGACTCCACCATCCTTCAGAGCTCTATCTAGCTCTCTCTTGAATGTATTCAGAGAATTGGCCTCCACTGCCCTCTGAGGCAGAGAATTCCTCAGATTCACAACTCTCTGACTAAAAAGTTTTTCCTCATCTCTGTTCTAAATGGCCTACCCCTTATTCTTAAACTGTGGCCCCTGGTTCTGGACTCCACCAACATTGGGAACATGTTTCCTCCATTGTCAAAATGAGACCCAGCGCAAATTGGAGGAACACCACCTCCTATTTCGCTTGGGTAGTTTACACCCTAGCGGTATGAACATTCACTTCTCAAACTTGAGATATTCCCTGCTTTCCCTCTCTATCCCCTCCCCTTCCCAGTTCTCCCTCTATTCTTCCTGTCTCAGACTACATTCTATCTTTGCCCCCCCCCTCTCCCCTGACTTCAGTCTGAAGAATGGTCTCGATCCGAAACGTCAGCCATTCCTTCTAACCCGAGATGCTGCCTGACTCTGTAAGTTACCCCGGCATTTTGTGTCTACTGAGCGGAAGTGTTCAGTGAAATGATCTCCGAGCCAATGCTTGGCGTCGCCGATATGTAGGAGTCCACACCTGGAAAAGCGGATACAGTAGATAAGGGAGGAGGTGATGCAAGTAAACCTCTGCCACACTTCAAATGACTGTTGCAGTCCTTGGACGGCATCAAGGCGCGAGGTATAGGGACAGGTGTTGCATCTACTGCGGTTGAAGGAGAAAGTACCTGGGGAGGGAATGGTTTGGGTGGGAAGGGACGATTTAACCAGGGAGTTTCAGAAGGAATGTTCACTGCCGAAAGAGAAAAGGGGTAGAGATGGGGAAATGTGGTTTGTGGAGGGATCCCATTGGAGGTGGCGAAAATATTGGCGGATTGTGTGCTGTATGCAACTGCTGATGGGGTGAAAGTTGGAGACGAGGGGGACTCTGTCCCTGTTGCTACTGGGGGGTGGTGGAGCAAGACTAGAGCTGCGGGCTACTAAGGAGGCATGTGTGAGGCCTTCATCTATGATGGAAGAGGGGAATCTCCATTCCCTTAAGGATAATGACATCTCGGATGTCCTGGTATGGAACACTTAACCTTAGCTGCAGATCTGTCTTAGACGGAGGAATTGAAAATAGGGGATAGAGTCTTTGAAGGCGGCATAGTGGGAAGAAGTGTATTCTAGATAGATGATGGAGTCGGTAGGTTCATACTATATGTTAGTTGATAGGATATCACCTGTGATGGGGACAGTGAGATCAATAAACGGTAGCGAGATAGAAACATAGAACATAGAAAATAGGTGCAGGAGGAGGCTATTCGGCCCTGCAAACCAGCACCCTCATTCATTGTGATCATGGCTGATTGTCCCCAATCAATTCCCGGTGCCTGCCATCTCCCCATATCCCTTGATTCCACGAGCCCCTAGAGCTCTATCTAACTCTATCTTAAATCCATCCAGTGATTTGGCTTCGAATGCCCTCTGTGGCAGATGATTCAACAAATTCACAACTCTCTGGTTGGAAAGGTCTTTTCTCAACTCAGTTTTAAATGGCCTCCCCTTTATACTAAGACTGTGTGTGGCCCTCGGTTCTGGAGTTGCACAACATTGGGAACATTTTTCCTGCATCTAGCTTGTTCAGTCTTATAATTTTATGTTTCTATAAGATCCCCTCTCATCCTTCTAAACTCCAGTGAATACAACCCTAGTCTTTTTAATCCTTCCTCACATGGCAGTCCCGCCATCCCAGGGATCAATCCCACGGAAGTCGGGATGGTCCAAGTGAATTTGAGTGCAGTATGGAAATTAGTAGTGCAGTTTGGAAAAATGATTTGAGTGCAGTACGGGAAATGTCCGTGAGTTCTCCATGGGTGCAGGAGGCGGCACCGATGCAGTCGTCAATGTAGCAGAGATGCAGTTCGGGGATAGGGCCAGTGTACGTCTCGAACAGGTATTGTTCGACGTACACTACAAAGAGCCAGGCATAGCCGGGGCCCATAGCTGTGCCTTGGATTTACAGGAAGCAGAAGAATTGAAGGTTAAATTGTTAAGAGTAATGACCAGCTCTGCTAGGCGGAGGAGAGTGTTAGTACAGGGTAATTGGCTGGTTCTGCAGTGGAGGAAGAAACGGAGTGCCTTCAGGCCTTCCTGGTCAGCGATGGAGTTGTAGAATTACTGAACATCCATAGTAAAGCTGACGGAGTGGGGGCATAGGAAAAGGTAGGAATTGAAGAGCCGAAGGGCATGTGAGGTATCTTGAAATGCGTTACAACGCCAGAGAGCCGGGTTCGATCCTGACAACGGGTGCTTGTCTGTACGGAGTTTGCACGTTCTCCCCGTGACCTGCGTGGGTTTCCTCCGAGATCTTCGCTTTCCTCCAACACTCAAATGTTTGCAGTTGATTGGCATGGTATAAATGTAAAATTGTCCCTAGTGTGTGTAGGACTAGTGTTGGTGTGAGGGGATCGCTGGTCGGTGCGGAATCGGTGGGCCGAAGAGCTTCTTTCGATGCTGTGTCTCAAAATTAAACGAAACGAAACGAAACTAAACTAAACTAAACTAAACTAAACTAAACTAAACTAAACTAAACTAAACTAAACTAAACTAAACTAAACTAAACTAAACTAAACTAAACTAAACTAAACTAAACTAAACTAAACTAAACTAGACTAAACTAAACTCAACTAAACTAAACTAAACTAAACTAAACTAAACTAAACTAATGGCAAGTTTGCTGACGATGACAAATTAGCTGACACTAAATATGGTTGTCCAAAATTGCTGGATGACCTAGCTGCAGAATGGCCAGGGGAATTTAATGGAGATAAGTGCGAGGTGTTGGATTTTGGGAGTCGGATGTGTTGGAGCTTCACGGTGAAAGGCGGGACCCTGGGGAGTGCGGTAGAACAGAGCGATCAAGGTGTGCACATTCATAATACCATGAGAGCTATACGTAGTAACGAAGTATTTTGGTAAACTGAACTACACCAGTCACGATATTGTGCATAGAAGTTGAGCATGTTAAATTTGAAAAGATTTTGGTGCGGCCACATTTAGAGTACGGTGCTCACTTTGGTAACCCAGCTACAGGAAGGACGTCATTGAGGTGGAAACCGTGCAGAGAAGATTCACGATTTGCCAGGACTTGAGGACCAGAGCTCTAGGGAGTGGTTCAGCAGGCAGGTATCTCATGGGAACGCAGGCGGCACAAGCATGATCTTACATAAAACACCATAGGGAATATATAGGTTGAACCATCCAGGATTGGGAAATCAACAAGTAGTGTACACTGGTTTAAGGCTGAAAATGAGAATGCCAGGATTTGATAGGAAACTGCGGGATATCCCTTTCACTCAATGAGCGGTGGATGTACAGAGGGACCTATCAGAGTACCTAGTTGGTTGGGTAATAGCTTTTCAAAGAAACTTGGACCGGTACATGGATAGGAGGGGTTTTGGGGAAGGTGGGGCAAACGCGGACAGATGAGACTAATGTGGATGGGACATTTTGGTCTGCATAGTTAAGGTGGACCGGATAGATATGCTTCCGTGCTGCTTGACTTCATAAATGGAACTCAAAGTTCAAACCGTTAGATTGCAAGCTACCCAAGCGGAATATGAAGTGCGGCGTCTGCAGTTTGCTTGTACCCTCACTTTACCAAACGATGACACAAAAGACAGAAGAGTCGGGATGGGAATGGGTAAATGAATGATAATGATTGGTAAGTGGAAATCCAGCAGGCTTTGGCGGTCATAGCGCTTTGCAGGAAAGGTGTACATGAACACATCACCTGCAAAATGTGGTATAAATACATTTACTTGTAAATAGGTTAAATTATGATGATTTGCTTACTATGCATAACACATATATCCATCATTGGCTTTAATTAAATGGCACAGACGGGTATAAGACCATGACACAACCGGTCTGCAGGGGGCGCACGATCCTTTACTCTGACACATACAGGTAGCCCGGTCCAGAAATACTCAGAGCCGGTCTCATTCATTACCTTTACTCCCTGCTCCGGTAATCAGCTCGCATTGTTTCAGTCCCGAGACAGTTGATCGAAACATTCACCATGACTACTTTATTGCAACTCTCCCAGACCCACCAGTGTGTCTTTGATTCGGCTCTTAATAGACGACGCTGCTGTGGTTACCTCGTTAACATATTCATTATAGATTAACATTTATTACATCAGATTTATTTTTGAACAATCTTAAGACATATTGTGAAGGGATACTTGATTGCATTCTTCAGTTCGTTTCTGACCTTAGACTGAGTGAGCACATAAATAAACGTGTTCGTGCACGAACTTAGAATTTTAAGCATGTTCGCAGTTGAAATTGCGAAATGCCTTGGGTTACCGTAGCTTTGGACTTGGTGTAAGTTGGCAATATGCGTGTAAATGAAGAAGCACACGTCCGTAAGCCACAGGAGGATGAAACTTCCGGACACACAGAAGAGTAAAATGATCGATTTCCTTCGACTCTGCATCTCCGGGTCCTCCTGTTTCTCGCCACCGGCGTGTGCGCGGAGCTTCCTGCGGGCTCGGCTCGCCACCACGATGGATCTGACCGTCAGGATATTAAGCGTCACAATAACGAAAAATGGAACCAGAGGGGTTAAAATGGTGTGAATCCAGGAGAAAGCAAGCCACCCGGGGTGGGAAAAATATTCCGGCATTTCCAAACAACCGATTGGGTAGTTTACATAAGCAGAATAAAATGCAAAGTAGTAGGGGATGTTCCGTAATAAGCTCACCACATACACTGTTGCTATCGCCACCCTCGCGATTCTAACCGTGCAGTACCTGGTCTTGAAGCCCTGGCAACAAATGGCCACAAAGCGATCAAATGTAAACGCAACAGTTAACCAGACTGAGCAGTCCAGGGACACATATCCCATCACTTGTTGTAGGGTGCATGCAACTGTGTGAGTGTACCATCGGAAAATCGCCTCGTAAAGGTAATATATCGCCACGTTGAAGAAGACGGCCGTAAGATCTGCTGCCGCCATCGCCACCAGATAGTGAGTGATGCACCGGGACAGTCCGCAATTTCCCCGTCCGATAACGATGATCGCCACTAAATTACCTGTGAGGAAATGAACACGGACGGCTTTTGAACTTGGTCACCGGATGCAAGGTGCTCTCCATGTTGGTGGTCATGGTGCAGGCACGACCCCTACAGCTGTCCTGCGGTATGACAGTCACCCGAGCCAAATATCAATTCATCATGAAATGTGGACGAAGGAACTGCAGATGCTGCCTTAAACCGAAAATTGAAGGTGGGTTTGGGTGGTATGGGTTGAGATGAAGTAGCCGTGTCCAGCAGAGATACGGTACTAAACGCCACCTTTGTGTGTGGCTGCTTCAGTCTCCGTGTATTCCGATAGAAGGACACTCTGTACCCAGTGTTGCTGTCATCTCCATCCGGAATTAAAACAGACTTCCGAAACCGTTCTAACAATTGTCCGAGTGATCGGCAAACAAAGGATTATAATTATGGCTTTTCAGTGGCATTAAAAGTGAGGATTTGTATTCCCGGAGCCCGCACTTTGCATAAAACTTCACCTCGGGAACCATGCAGGGACCGCGCACTGCGACCCTTTCTGAGCCACTCCGAGTGTTGCATCTCCCCCTCCCATCAGCGACCCTCTTCAGTTTCCCGTCGGCATCGTGCCCCGACATCCCGCATCGTTTCCTCTTACTGACATCTACCAACAAAATACAAAATATGCAACTTCTTGAAGTAATTTCAGAGACACGCTGTTGTCTTGTGTTTGCGTGGCGGATACATTAGATGGACAAACCCGGGCAATGCTTCACTCTCCTGATCCGAAGGAACAGTTGCAAAAATTTAACTTCTTAACGCTGTTAAATGGCAAGCGGATATAACGACTTACTGAGCAGTCCGACGACTGTGATGAAGTAGTCAAAGTAATATTGGACACGGAGAAGGGTAGATATCCGGTCAAAGCTACTAGTCCTCATCGCTGATATCGGTGGGACATAAAGATGTAGCCTGTACTGACAATGGTCTCAGGTAGATCGTCACCGCCAGTAGCTCAAGGTCCCCGGTCAGGTTTATTTATACCTCACGAAATTCTGATGTCGTCAATTACATTTCTCCCAGCTGCACATTAATTCCGCTACTTATAAAGATTGTGAAATTCTGTTTACCTGATATTGCTGAAATACCCCTTGAGATTGTCCAAAGATTGTTTTGTACATCTGGCAACATCTGCTCAGCCTTTTTTGTATCTAAGTTTTCAACGCAATGGAAGACGTGACATATAAACCGCAGTGCGGCTCCCGGAACCTCTACCATCAATGCCCCAGTTCCCCATTCGTTCAGCCAGCACGCAAAGGTTTTCACGGTATCTCGCTAGGGCTAACAAAAATGAACCGAACCGAACCAAACTAAACCAAATCGAAACAGACCAGGAAAGAATGGGGGGGGGGGGGGGGGGGGCTGTGGACAGATGTGGTTCAGTTGTCTTGCAGCACGGGTTTAATAAATACCAGGATGGTTCCCGCTAAATTTGAATTTTTAGCGACAGAGAAGATTCACGAGGATGGTGCCACGATTGGAGGGTCTGATCTACAGGGATAGATTGAGTAGGCTTGGACTCTATGCCTTGACGCGCATGAGGATGGGGTGATCTTACAGAGTTGTATAAAATCATGAGAGGATTAGATCGTGTAGATACACAGAATGTTTTGCCCCGTGTAGGTGAATCGAGGACAAGAGGACGTCGGTTTCAGGTGAAGGAGAAAAGATTTAGTAGGAATCTAAGAGATACAATTTTCAAAGAAAGGGTAGTGGGTGTATGAAACAAGCGTCAAGAGGAGGTAGTTGAGGCAGGGACTATCCCAATAATGAAGAAACTGTCAGACAGGTACAATGATCAGACAGGCTGAGAGGTATATGGACCACACTCGGGCAGGTGAGACTAGTGTAGCTGGGACTTGTTGGCCGGTGTGGGACAAAGGAACTGTTTATATATTGTATAACTCTATGACTCAATGACTCTAAACGACAAATTAACCCCAAACCTCCTCCCACCACCAGCACGTGTTTAATATAGACTGGGATAGTTCCAGATAAATTGGGATTGAAATATTTCGGTTCCGGGGCTGGTGTTATGTGCCTTTCCACAGGTCTCTGTGAACTTTTAACTGTATGTAGGTTCAGGAATAAATTGGAAATGCAAATGATATGTTGGCCACT
>NC_135986.1:8101122-8102978 GCF_053455715.1 Rhinoraja longicauda
GTCAGCACTTAGGAACCGTAGGCTGTCTTCTACAGATTTGCAGTCAAGGTTTGCAAGACGATATGGCCGACGGCTCTCTGCCCAGACAATTCGGAACAGACTGCACGCAGCCGATCCCCGGTCTCATAGGGCTGCCAGGAGGCCTGCCATGACTGCCCTTCACCGTCAGGCCCGTTTGCGCTGGTGTCGGCAACACGTGCACTGGAACCTGAACATGTGGAGGAACGTTATGTTCAGCGATGAGTCCAGATTCTGCCTACGGCAGTTGGATCATAGGGTCAAAGTGTGGAGAAGACGCGGAGAACGCTATGCTGATTACTGCACCGATAGAGTAACATCTTTTGGTGGAGGCAGTGTGATGGTGTGGGGCGGCATCTCCCTCACTGGAAAAACGAGGCTTGTCATCATTGGAGGCAATCTCAATGCAGAGAGATATCGAGATGAGATTCTGCAACCAGTGGCAATCCCATATCTCCACAGTCTGGAACCGAACTCTATCCTCCAAGATGACAATGCTCGCCCCCACAGAGCAGGGTTTCGCAGAGACTACCTCCAGAATTTGGGAGTGGAGAGGATGGAATAGCCAGCCAGCAGTCCTGACCTCAACCCCATTGAACACTTGTGGGATCAGCTTGGGCGTGCTGTTCGTGCCAGAGTGACCGACACAACCACGTTGGCTGACTTGCGACAAATGCTGGTTGAAGAATAGGATGCCATCCCACAACAGTGTGTGACCAGGCTGGTGACCAGCATGAGGAGGAGGTGCCAGGCTGTTGTGACTGTGTATGGTTTTTCCACACGCTACTGAGGCTCCTGTTTATTAAATGAATAAATTGTTAAATTGCCAATATGTCTTGTTTCTTCAGACTTCAATCATCCAATCCACCAAACAACACCGAACAAGAGTCAATGGCAGAATAAGCTGTTTGGCATTGGCAGAGAAGATTTGGCAGATTTTACATGGGCGCAACCCACATACTCAGCTCTGCTGCTCATCCCACAAATGCATGTTCCTTACAAATGTGGCACCATTTAAAAGGGAAATAAACAGGCTTTCCAACGGTATAAGATTTCTTGCCAAGAAGCATTGTTACAACAAAGAAATAATCTACCAAACACAAATTTCCTTACTTTTTGTGCTATGTCTATATACATACACATACGCACATATATATATATATATATATTTATAAATATATATATCTATATCTCTCTCTCTCTATATACATATACACACACATACACACACGTACACAGACACACACAGATATATATATGTGTGTGTGTGTGTGTATACATATATATATATACACACACATATATATCTGTACGTATATATATATATATATATATGTGTATATATATATATATATGTGTGTGTGTGTGTGTGTGTATATATACAGGGAGAGAGAGAAAGCGAGAGAGCGAGAGAGAGAGAGAGCGAGAGAGAGAGAGAGAGAGAGAGAGAGAGAGAGAGAGAGAGAGAGAGAGAGAGAGAGAGAGAGAGAGAGAGAGAGAGAGAGAGAGAGAGAGATTTATAAATATACATACTACTAAAACTCAGATCTTGTATATGTATATCTCTCTGAGACATGTGGACCTGCAGCCGATACGGTAAACCATCGCGCCACCATAATCACCACTCTCCTGGCGACTCTTTATAACATGTTTTGTTTAAATTTGGCGTTTATTGTTTATGTTACAAGCATTTGAATGTTTAAAACTCTCATTGCTAAACACATTTTTTCAAAGTCCTGTGCCTATGACATCACCATAGGCACGTCACCATAGCCACGTCACCATAGGCACGTCACCATAGGCACGTCACCATAGGCACGTCACCATAGGCACGTCAC